>NW_027281733.1:252500-524351 GCF_046629955.1 Centroberyx affinis
ACACACACACACACACACAAACACAAACACACGCTGGGCAAATACGGGAAATCAATCGGGGGCATTGAAGGACGAGTTGATCGGGGATACCAAGGAGCTTGATTGACATGTGAGTCATTAATCATTTCCAAGGGGCTAAACCGGTATCCATGCCAGGGTACAACGAGATATTCAAAATCAAAATGTAGATGTGGGCTAGCTGGGGTAATACATAAGTCATGTACCGGTCATAAGAAGCTGTTCTGATCAGTAGGATGTCTGGATGTGGGCTCACAGAACAGCCTGTAGGCGTAATGGAACTCTCCGGCTCTACTGGTTGTACAGTACAATACGGGGGACACTTGAGTCTATGAAAGGTTACCTTCAGGTTAATGAGGGGTTTGAGGTGCGTTTGATTTCTGCTTCCAGGTGTTCTCGTTGATGCATTTGTGAAAGCAAATGCCAGGTGGCCTTGGAGTTACATGCATGTGTGATTGCATGTTTTCAAGGATTAATCGCACTTCAGACGAATAGGAAACCACCGCTGAATGAAAAACGCAGATTCAAAGCAATAGGGCTGTATGGTTGGGAATGAAAGCAGTGTAGCACAAACTATGGACATGGTTAAGTCATCACAAAGACGGTTGGTGGGTATAAATGTCTGGTGTAAAGTAAAGCGCAGCAGCTCGGCCTGACCAGCATACAAAATGCATTTGTCATTAAAAAACTGGCCAAGGCAGCCGGTTTCACTTTGAGTGATACAGTAAAACAATGTTCAGCATTGTTCAGCAATGTTCACCATGATTACAGAGTTATCCATGCAACTTGCTTCTTCAGTATGTGACCCAGAGAGGGTTGAGTACTGTGGAGTCTGCTGCTGACAAGAGTATTGTAACGTCGGAAAGCTCTTCATGTCTCAAGAAAATTCCTAAAACAAAGCCAAGTCATTTTTCTTATCAGTGCTGCACAAAAAGCCATGCAGCCTAGCCTGTTTTTTTCCAGAAATTAGGAAAATCTTTTTTTAGTTTCTCATTGATGTATGTATTTTTTTTTTTAATTATAGAACAGTTTTGACAGATTGCAAGGGTCAAGGGTCATGAATATCCATCTGAATATTCAAAGACATATTCAAAGAAAAATGACCAGTTACGTGGATTTTCCATAGCAGCAAACTTCATTTTTCTTTTCTCCGTTTCTCCAGGCTGTGTCCTCTCCCTCTCTACTTTTGTTCTACTTTTTTTTTTATCAAATCCCTTGCTTCCATGGTCTCCTATCTCTCCCCTCTTCCTGTCCTTTCTTGTCCATCTCAATAGAGCCGGCTATTTTTGTGAGCCATTGGTTTTGTGATGTGTTTATAGAGGGGGAACACAAATATAGCAGCGCCCTTTCTTTGTCACCTCAATTCAAATAAGGGATCAAATAATCAATCAGAGGAAAACAACAATATGTTGGTACTCGGCTTAACGTGGGAACTTTAACTCTTAGCAGTGTTTTATCAGGCTTTTAGCAACGTCCTTAATTAGATGCCATTGAGTTTAAGTGTGTCTGTATCTGTTACATGATGCTTTTATCAAAAGCTTGCAGTATCATGAGTGTATACAGTTGCAGCTTTCAATTCCCAATGGGAACCCCTAACCTATTGGTCCTGAGCAAAAGCAACCACTCAGCATCCATTTTAGTTAGTGCTGTGCAGGACCTGCTTTTGTCTCCAGATCAACATGAATCCTTTGTGGCCTGGATTCAAAAAGGTGCTGGAAATGTCTTTATCCATGTTGACTCAGTTTCTCGGTGGCACATTCCTGCTGAGAACATCCTGGTCTTTTTTATTTTTTTTTATTTTAGTTGTACCTGTCTACATCATATTTTACTTTTTATGCCTATTTTCTTTTATTGCTGCTGTTGGATTTTACTGTATGTAAAGCACTTTGTAAACATTGTTTTTAGAAAAGTGCTATACAAATAAAGTTATTATTATTATTATTATTATTATCCTGTTCTGCCTCGACCCAAAGGTTTATATTGGGTTGAAATCTGGAGACTGAGCTATAGTCACTGTCATGTTCCTGAAGCATTTTGAAGCTCAGGAGCTCATTATGAAGACATGAACCCGGTCAGCAGCAATGTTTATGTATGCTGTGACGTTCAAACAATGATTAATTAGTACAAAGGGGCTTAATGTGTCCCAAGACAACATTCCCAACACCATCACACCACCACCTGCCTCTACTGTTGACACCAGGCATGATGGAGCCATGGATTCATGCTGTTTACACCAAATTCTGACCCTGTCGACATCAACTCTTCAATCATCCGGTTTGGGTGATCGCATGCCTACTTTAGATGAATCTTCTTGTTCTTAGCTGACAGGAGTGTAGCCCATCCACTTCAAGGTTAAATGAGTTGTGTGTTCTGAGCTGCTCTTCTGCACAACACTGTTGTACTGAGATGTTGTTTACATACTTGAGGGCCGCCTGTTGGCTTACACGAGTCTTGCCAATCTCCTCCGACTGCTGTTTTTTGTTTATTGCACAATTCTCCATAGACTCCAGACACTGTAGTGCAGCACCATCCATGTTCAAAGTTGTTTAAAGAACAGTACCGGCATGATTTGAGATTTTTGCCCATTTTTATGTTTTCCATTGCTTTAAATGTTAATTCTAACTGTTTCCCATTCAATTCCAACCAAAAACAATTCATGAGACGTCTAATTTGGCTGGTAAAAGTAATCCGTCACGGTGAATGGGAGGCTGCCAATTGCGTTTTGCAAAGTTGCATCAAAACAGTAATATCAGGCTATAAACTTTTACATTTTGAAAGAAGTTCCATTCACCGTTTCATATTAGTATGCACATACAGGAATTCAGTTTCTGCAAGAAGATACTATAGGGTCACTACGTGTCCTATTTCCACATTTTCCTCTCCAAAATAAATCATTCAACCAATAACAATAATAGTTAGGTTAGGACCCGCCTCCTGTCAATCATGACCCAAGCAAGACGCTTCCACCAGCTATAGTCCCGAAGATTACTAAAGCTTGATTTTACACATTTACAACTTAAAATTGCTGCCCTCTTCTTTACTGGGAGTAACTCATAAAATGTGGACACTGTTTAAAACTATTTACTTATACTTACTATATCTCAAAATGTGATAAAAGCACTGGAAAACTATCTACAGTGTTGTAAAACAGTATGGGAAAGCAGGAAATGAGCCGAAATTGTCCTTGACCTTCACCCTGTCTGCATTTTTTAATTCTCATGCTTTATTTATACATGAGTCACTGTCTGGGAGTTTGAGCTGTTTGCATAATTGGGCAGATGTACCTAATTAAGTGGATACTAAGTGTACTGTAGAGTGAATTATCTTTGCTGTTTGGTTCAGTGCAGCATCATCGATCTCAGCGGCATTGAAGGATGACAATGGACGAGGGGTATATCTGCATTTTAAACAATGAAACTACTTCACTGAGAAGTTGAGAAGAAGTTACAGCTAAAGATGTTTATCCTGGTAGAGGTGAGCGCGCTATACTGTGGGGCCCGGAACAGTGGGAGGCGATGAAAGTATAGACCCTATGGTGGGTATGTAGGGAAAACAGGATTATGGTGAACTCAGCAGGTTTGGAGCCCAGGGCGGTGAGCTCCAGATGGGGCAGGAAAGCTCCGAGTCTGCCCTTGTGCTTTCCTCCTGTGGCAGCCGAACCAATGCTGAGCACAGGGGTTATTTTTTACAATAAATGGGGATGTGGGAGGCTGCGTGTGACCAAACACACTGATTATTCCTCTCCCTCTCCCTCTCTCTCTCTCATTCACACACACAGTCTCTCTCTCTCTCGCTCTCTTTTACACACTCAGGTGCTTTAGACATTAGGGGCTCCAGGAAGGCAGCAATGATAGATGGAGTTTGGGAAGAAGACAAATGATGTCTGCGCAGACCTTCGCCCTCGCATGGACATCTAACCCCATAAAACACGCACACACACACACACGCTCACACACACACACACACACACACACTCACACACACTGCCAGAGTGGACACAGGGTGAGGAGTGAAAGACAGATGGAGGGAGCAAAGGAGAGAGATGGGAGGAGAGAAAGAGTGATACAAGGTTGGAGTGGTGAGGAATAGGAATAGGAGTTAGAGGAATGAATGTCTAAAACATATAATGAAAGACGACGAGGAACGCCCACAGGGTTTGATCCGGGCATTTCGTGTTGTTGACTAGCTTGAGGTTTAGAATTCATCAGAGTCTGAGATTAAATGTCTCATACTGATCGTTCTCACAGACTAATTGTCCTGAGAGACTCATTTGGTGTGGGAAGGCCACCGCTGCAATTAATATGTCATGCCTGCAAATACAAATAAGAGGCTTTCCAGAGACAAGAGTAAATGGTTATTGTGGTGACTGTCTCTCTCTCTCTTTCTCTCTCTCTCTCGAAATCCCAAATGTACCCAGGCTGTTCTGAAGTCACACTATCATTAGTCCATTTTCTCATAGGACAGAAAGTGTGAATTATGGATGCTGCTCATCCACTGTCAGCTGTCATTCAGCAGAGTGATTCAGAGATTGAGTGTGCCTGTCTTTGTCTGTTTTGCATGTGTGTGTGTGTGTGTACATGGGCGCACATGTGTATCTGTGTGTGTGCATGTGATGACTCACCATGCATGCATTTATGTCCGTCCACTGTCCAGTGAAGTTCCCAAGTGAAAACCAAGAAAATGAAAATAAGGCATATTCATTCAGACTTATTAGAAAATGGTCTTTAATGTTTTAGTAGTCTTAAAATGTTTTTCCTAAAATGAGTGGAAAAAAAAAAGTCTAATGGGGTGAGATTATTTCACTTGTTTCCAATGCAAATCAATTTTCCATATTCTTTTTTAATCAAGTATCAATTTTCTTGATACTAGTAGAGTATCTGCCTATTCAACCTTCAAGATACTGACACTTGTCTCTAGAAAACTCCTGGAACAGATGAAACTGCAATGGGAACAAGTGGAAGTATCTCATCCAGAATGTTTCACCTGTTGCAACAAGAGAACATTTTAAAACTGAAAACGAGCCTTAAAAGAACATTTTTTTGCAGCGTGTCCTCTCCCAGTATTCGTCAATCTACGGAAATTTCAATCACGATGTGTCTCCCTGATGGGAATTTAAAAAAAATCCCAATTCGTGAGAACGTGACCTCAATTTACAAACAAATAACTCACACAGGGAGCAGTTAGAAACCACACAGTGCCATTCCCAGCAGTCCCCAGAAGTGGAATTTGCATGTTTTCCCAAGAAAATTGTAATGGGTGAGAAGGTGCATGATTTAAAGCACAATCAACCTGTGTCCTTCCAGAAGAAAAGTATGCATTCATGGATACAAAGCAGTGACTTACCAAGTCAGAAATAGTAATTAGTTTTAACCTTTAAGTCTACATTTTATTCAGAAATGTTCACATTGTTTTCTTGCTTGGAGCTATGGGAGTTCCTCTGTGACTCTGTGTATCTCAGACCTGTGTACTCTTCTTCTGCCGCGCTCCTGGGGTTTTCCATTTAGTTAGGATTAGAGGGTTTATTAGGGGTTAAGCTACAGGATATTGGTGAATTCTGTGACTCCACACCTAATTTTGGCTTGAACCCTTAATAGTGTGCCGTCGGGTCCGAACAAAGGAGAAGCGTCGACTCTTGGAACGGTGTAAAAGGCACTTCAAACCCGGATGATGTGTCTGCCCCGGTCTCGTGTTTCAGCGACCCCGCCATTCATCTTTCAGCGGCTGCTTATTTCTCCTCTTGTAACGTTTATTCATCTGGGGTCGCCGCATTGAGATTAACATCTCTTTTTTCAAGCGAGCCGCAGCCAAGAGTAAAATTTACAGCGCTGACTTCCAAAAAACGGAGACATTAAAAACACCGAAATACGCGAAATACAGAAATGTGCATCAGGAAGCCAACATTCTAGAGATTCCTGGCTATGAACATGCACTTTGTAGTTAATAGCTCTGCAGTGGAAGATTTAAACTGATCACAATTAACGATTGAAAAAGTCTTTTTCACAAACATATATTATTTATTTTCAGGGATTTCTGCGTCATTAGATAGCATACAGCAGAAAGTGACAGGACTTATAGGATGAGGATGAGAGAGGCTGACATTCAGCACAGAGCCTGAGCCAGATCTGAAAGGACACTTCAAGTACAAGCTGCGCGCCTCAGCCTGCTGAGCCAGCAGAACCCTTCAAAGTTCAAGTGCTGAGATTAAAAGTCCTTATGAAACCTGATTACGGCAGTCGCTCTGACACTGTCACACACACATAAACACGCGGCGGAAACTGTACATCTGCATACTCATAAATCCTGGTGACACACAGCATGTAGCATCTCGATTATGAGCGTACAGATGCCACATTACACCTAAACATTCTTGTCGTCAACCCAGTCTTGGAATTAAGCGGTGAATAAGAGCAGCTAGACATGACGGGCCCATATGTGAGAGGAGGTGTGAGCCAAGTGGAAGACGAGCATATGAGAGAGAGAGAGAGAGATGGTAGGCAGATGCAGCGTTTATTAGCATCAGATCTCCCGTGGCGAAGGCGGGGCCGACATCACAATTTGCTTAATAGCATCTCCCCCCCCCCCCCCCCCCCCCCGACTCCCTGTGGAGACACCTTCAACGCCGAGCCAAAACTCAAGAGTCGATCGCATACCGCAGATGCTCGCATTGCACGCAGAGTTTTGAATTTATCAGCATTTTGCCCAGAAACTTGAAACCGAACAGCAGCTCTACCCGTGAGGCTCCTGAAATTGTTTTGCTTGAGGTCGCCGCAGCGTGGGAACTCGCACATCCACGGCTCAGCACGGGGTGTGTCGCAATAAAATACCTAAGCCTCGAAGGTGAAGGAAATCCCGCGGCGATGTGTAATATTGAACGGGATTCCATTTAATACCTTTGTGTGAGATGTAGAAGTTCATGCTCCTAATAAAAGCAGTGTGCATATGCGAGTGAGAGGAGTGCGCACTGCAAATATCAGTTTCAACAAGCTGCTTCAGTTAAAATTTTGTCTGAAAGTCTTTTCTTTTTCTCTTAAACGAAAGATCTGCCAATGAGATGAGATCATTTCACATGTTTGCAATACAAATCAACTTGCTTAAAGAATTTTCTTGAAACTTGAAATGTAATTTTCTTGATATCAGTGGAATGATCTGCCTCATTCTGCCTGGTTTCAAGATGTGAAACAGCCAAACTGCATTAAAAACAAGTGGAATTAACTAAGTAGTAAGTAAGAATTTTTTTTTCTCATGTTTTAACAAAAATACGATTGTAGGACTAAATAGGAGGAGTGGCAGATCGACATTTTTTGCAGTGCATAAGCTAAAGATCCATATCCATATTTGAGTCTGTGTTTGTTCCAGCACACCTCCATATCTATGGCGATCCATACTCAGACTGAGCCATTAATTGAATTGATATATTGATATATGATAAGGTGTTGTCTGACCTGTGCAACATTGTGCAGAACTTAATTCTTCTCTTATCTGATGTAGCCTTAGTGAGAATGGACAAATGAATATAAAAGCACAAATTAAGTCAAATTGTTTTAAAGATGACATAAAGTTCTGTTTGCAACAACCTGATGAGGAAGACGGATTCAACAAGTTGCAGGAATTCCCAAATGGCTCTAACTGCCAGCAGCCTGTGGCGATTATTTGGGAACATTACACTGTTATGGTCCATTTCTCCTCTGAAGCCGGTGCCATTGTGCCAACAGTCAGCTCGCTCCATATAAATGTGTTTGCTAAATGAATAGAGGAAGTCGAGGGTACACTGTGTGCTATGCTACAGGAAGTTTCAGAGGCAAGCAGTTCCCCCTGTTATTCATAAGTTCATCTGTAGTAGCTTTGAACTGATCCACCTCGCAGACTGAAGCTGCAAGCTGTCATGGTGGCTTCTTATCTCTTTGTTGCCGCTTGTTGTGACACCGCATCAGACAGCCGAGGGTTTTCTCTCAGGCATGTGGCAATTCATCTGCAAATTCAACCACTTCAAAGACGCGGGCTTCAGTGACAATTACATTGTATTAGCGAGGATTGATAATGATAGATGAATACCCTCTCATGCCAGGAAGGAAGGAAGGAAGGAAGGAAGGAACGAAGGAAGGAAGGAAGGAAGGAATCTGCTATATGTGTAAGAGCAGCACAAGCTTCCAAAATCATCCACTTTGATCTTTCGATCTCTGGAAAAGTGAATGAGTGAAGGAAGGAAGGAAGGAAGGAAGGAAGGAAGGAACGAAGGAAGGAAGGAAGGGAGGAATCTGCTGTATGTGGAAGAGCAGCACAAGCTTCCAAAATCATCCACTTTGATCTTTCGATCTCTGGAAAAGTGAATGAGTGAAGGAAGGAAGGAAGGAAGGAAGGAAGGAAGGAAGGAACGAAGGAAGGAAGGAAGGAAGGAAGGGAGGAATCTGCTGTATGTGGAAGAGCAGCACAAGCTTCCAAAATCATCCACTTTGATCCTTCGATCTCTGGAAAAGCGAATGAGTGAAGGAAGGAAGGAAGGAAGGAAGGAAGCAAGGATTCTGCTATGTGGAAGAGCAGCACAAGATTTCTTAACAACTTCCCCATTAGTCTGATTCAC
The DNA here is from genome assembly GCF_046629955.1 of Centroberyx affinis. Classification (NCBI taxonomy): domain Eukaryota; kingdom Metazoa; phylum Chordata; class Actinopteri; order Beryciformes; family Berycidae; genus Centroberyx; species Centroberyx affinis. The sequence continues at coordinate 261,097 of NW_027281733.1, forward strand.
TGCAGAGATGCTTTGTGTGTGTGTGTGTGTGTGTGTGTGTGTGTGTGTGTGTGTGTGTGTGTGTGTGTGTGTGTGTTTCCTCCATTGCTGAGAAGCTTCCCCTGTGTAACGACTACCTTCCTTGATTAGCTGGAAAGTTTTTGGCCCGGAGCGTTAAAAAGCATCATAAGACTACAGGAATGTTATCAGATCGGTGAGCTGCTCATTACAGAATGCCATTTCAGACTGGAGCAAGGTCATCACAAGAAGGACCTTAATTGGGAATACACCTCCGCACACACACAGACACATAATTAATTGGAAATGCCATCGCATCATTCATGTGGAAAAATATCACTAATTCATATGCAGGATCGTTGCAGCGTTGACATGGATTCTGCATCATAATATTTACCAGATACATTTGCAGTGCCAATTGAATGGTTAAATATATAGGTATATTTATATATAATATAGGTATAATATATATAATATGAAGGTATAATAATATATAATACGAAGCTAAAATATGAAGCTATTTCCCCAATCATCCATCCATTCGTCTACCTGTACCAAAACATAGTAACTGTAACATTAACTGTGTGCAGCCAAAAACAATCAAGAGTCAGAAAGCAATAATGAGAGGAGTCAATATTAAGATCGGACACCAACAGAGGTGGTGAATATAGCCTGGGGCTGCAGTGAGAAGAGCCTTGGTCATATCATTAGATAATAATTATAGTCTGTTCAAGACTGATGAAAAGATGTGGCACAAGTGGAGGCAATTAGCTGTGAGGCTTACAGCTACAGATGCACATGTAATTGATCACAGGCTTTGCTGTTAAATTACAGCAGTGGGACGTGCGGGGCCGGCCTTGTGATTACTGGGAGAATGGGTTTGGGTTGATGGTGAAGGTGGACTCTGGGGAATGTCTTGCGTACATAATTATACCGCAACCATGAACTGTGTCAAAAAAGTCATGTTCCCTCCCAATGAAGCCTGTGGCGAGTCAGAAACAAATCCTTTGCACTGTGGCTGTCTGTCAGTCAAGCGGGGATTCACTTCCTTGGCTAAGAAGTGATCCCAGTCGGCTTTCCTGTAAAGTGACAAAATGGAATAAGGAGCAATGTCTGAACTTCCCACTTGACCTATTTCTTCTCTAACAGTGACTTTGTTTTTCCTACTGTTGCAAACTGAAAAATAAGAGGCATTTGAGCTGCCTAATGTCCCTCCATAATCACCTTGATATATTAAACATAAGTGGTTATGCTAATGAGGTACTTAATTAAGATAATTAATGGATTAATTAGCAAATATTTCAACATGCTGGTCTTTGCATAACACATGGATGGTATTAGTATGAACTCCGCAGCTTAAAGCATTAAGGAGTTATGGTAGTTTCAAGAAAATTAGTTTTTCCTCATTAATATGAAAATTTATGCAGCAAGATCCAATCAAATCATCTACTCTATAGGGGGAATGTATGTTCTGACTATGTGTTATTTCCAGCCAGCAGTAAAAAAAAAAAAAAAAAAAATGCATAGGTTGATGTTTATCTGGAGGGAGTGCTCGAGTGCCGGCCTGGCAGCTTGGTTCCATGAGGAAAAGCCTGTTGCCAGCCAAGACACAGACACTACTGACACAGAAACAGAAAGTGATGAAAGCTGGCTGGGCATCATGAAAGCCTGGCGGTGAAGGACGTCTCCTGACCAGCGGCCAAAAAGCAGAATTGCCCTTTGCCGTTTAAAGCCATGTTTTTGATGTGCCGCTCAACTGATGGAGCAAGCGGAAAAAGAACAAGAGACACATGTATGCTGGAGAGATGAGAGCAACACACGACTCTAGAGATCATGATAGAAGCACTTCACTCAATCAGACTGTCATATCTGAGTAGACAACATCCGCCACAGCATTTCATACATGGTTGCTTCTCTAATTGACCATATCTCAAAATGCATTACAGTACCAAGCCAAGTACAAAGCCAATCAAAATGAATAGCTGGTAATTTCATCAAACATAGTCAAATGAAAGCAATTAAGTTGGGAAAAAAAAAATATATAACTCCGTTTTCTTTTCTTGTTGCTCGATAAGGACTAAAAAGTGAAAGTGGTCATGCACAGGACTTACTCCACACACAATAGACAATTTAGCGGTAATCTCATCAATCGCCAGCGAGGGAGCAAACAAACACAGATAGCCTATCGCTTTGTGTTTATCTCCTGTATCCAGCACTTGTGCTTTCCGCCGCTATTGTTGCTGCCGCGTCTGCTTTTGTCGCCGGTGCTGAGAACTGAGATGGAGAAACCTCTGCTCAATCAGCATCTATTAGCCTGGGAGGACCAGAGGAAATCGTTCCAAAGGGATCGTGACAATACAAACAGCCTGAGAACACACTGCAGCCGGCATTGCCACGGAATGGAAAAGTTGTAATGCAGTTAGTGTGCTGTATTGGAGAAATTAGGCCGCTGTTGTCCTGAAATAAAACCGGGGTGTCTGAAGTTGTCGTGCTGCGCTTGAAATTTGAAACGCGGATATAAAGATATCCATGCTATATTCTTCCACCTTGACAAGGATAGCCAAGGAGAAAGCCATGAAACGCACACACACTAAAACACACACACACACAGAGAAGAGAGAGAGAGAGAGTGAGCAAGAGAACAAAAGAGGACTAATAAAACGGACCCCTGATCTAACCGGAGTGGAATCAGAAAGGGGAAGAACAGTTGTTAAACAGGTGTGAGGAAAAGGAAAGAGAAAGAGCAGTTAATAGAGGAGGAGACGAGAGAGGTAAAATGTAAGTTTTATAGGCTGGAGGAAAGAGAGGAGAAACAGCTCTCTGTTTTCCAAAACATGTCGCCGTTGGCTACTGAGCTTCGATTAGTGCCGGTGCAAAGCCGTGATTTGCACACAAAATCTAGAAAACACACATTATGCATTTAATTTTAAGATTGCCGTGAACATTGATTAACAGCTGAAAAAAGTGAGTTTAGGGTGTCCTATCCCTTTAAAGGCGCTACATGGTGTATCCAAAATTGAGACCATATTTCCCATAAACCCACCTCCCCTTCTCTAACATCGCTCAAGTATGTTTTGAAGACCAGAAGAAGAATAAGAGCTGATATTCTAATGTGAAGTTGAGACTATGCAGTTAGAATAGTGGAACTGGAATCAAGTTGGGTATTACTTGAAAAGTAAAAACAGTTGGTGTTGTGTTCCATAAAGCAATCTCACTTTGTGCCATAAAGCAATACAATTTGATTTTCCATCAAATCCAACCCACTGGCACACAATGTACAATGCAGTATAGAGGCTGCCAGTCTTCTCAGTGATGGTTTATCATTGGTTTATTATACTCCGTGCTTAATTTGTGCCGGATCCTGTTCCAGCAGGATCCTCGCTGTTTTGGATTACCTGCATTCCGGTACTTATTTGCGTGGACCCGGCCCCTCTGGTGGCATCAAAGTTTTTTTTTGTTTGTTTTTATTTTTCTGCCATGTAATAATCCCAATATTTGACTCTTCCTTTCCCCTCCCTTCCAAGAATTGGTTCATTTCCATATGAAGACAGGTGATTACTCTATTAGAAAGTAGCAACAAGCGCATAGTAGGCTAATCACGTCACATGAGTGAGCTGCTCCATATGTCCGCTGTGTGGACTATTTTTGGAAAATTAGACAAGGTAAGCATGTTTTTTTTTTGTTTATCAACGTGTTACAGTTCTCTGCTAGGACAATAACAGTAAATACTAGTAACAGTAAATTTATATTTGCATAGATGAAAACAGAAATTATTTAGAGTGGGACCTGTAAGCCCACAGTTAAATATATGGGCAATTGTGCATGTTATGTTGAGTGTCCAGAAATAATTGGTAATATAATGGGTTGAGTGAAGGGCTGTAAGCCACATCACTGTGGGCATTTCAAAACCAGCACGGTCCATCTGAGTGTCGCATTTAGGCCGACTTCTAGCTGCATGGCCATGACACGTTTTATTTCTGTCATTTCATTATTAGCTGACATTGTTTCCTACATTCAAAGTAGATATCCTATGAAAGTATTTGTGTTGAATATTAATGCGTAACTCGAGCCAGAATTTGTCTGGTAAATGGTTGAAGCCATTGCAGTTTCCTTGATGTCAAATATTGTTATAGGTCCCCAGTAGTCGGAGCTCTAAGGTCATATAGTCTGTCATTTAGTAATGTTTAGGCTGTGAGGTCTACAGTAAGCTGTATGGCTGTACTGAGCACCACCTGCCTCCAATGTGCTTGTTGTCTTGATATGTTCCAGAACCTTTTCCCTCCAGACCGACTCGCAGGAACACCGACCACTTGGTGTTCCGGGACATCATCAGTTACAAATTAAGCACTGATTATACTAATGAGGTCAAAAAGCTACACGGAGCAGCATTAACAGGCTGTGTGTTCTCTCACTATTAGTTATACTTAATAAACTCAATTAGCTCAAAAGTCTAAGTTCCTGCTGAGGTGTACAACACACACACACACACACACACGCGTACACTTGCACATACACTCAGACACACACGCATACAAGTACACTTCCAAACACACACACTCCGCTGTCCTGTTATCAGACTCCCTGTGGTGTGTGTGCACCTTGTGTGTGTATGAGCATGTGGAGGGATGGGGGAGTGAAGGTTTCCCTGCAAACCTACATTTTTAGGCTTGCCTTTACTGCAATGCACTTTTGTATATAATGTTTTAATTATTTAGTGCATTTGCTAGTATGTTATTCTATTTTGTATGTATTTATTGCTCACATTATTATTTATTCATCACATTTCTTATTTATCCTATAAAGCACTTTACTCAGTTTTAAGTGCTCCATAAATAAAGATTATTATTAGTAGTAGTAGCAGTAGTATCAAAAATGTGTCTCCTATGCCAAGCTAATTTTATGGGCTAAGAAAAGTATTTTATGTAGCCTTCTACATAGAACAAGGACAATGTACTGCAGCACATCAGAATGAGCATCCTACACCTTGAGCATTTCAACAACAGTAATCACCTCATCCCAGTCACCAACCACAGCGCTGACTCAGCTTTTAAACAGCTCAACAGCTCCCAAAAGAGCACAACAGTGTGAAATATAAACACACACTAGAATATCTCCAGGCCTGTTTTAATCTGTGGGAAACTCTACTTTGGTTGATAACTAAGGCTTTGATACAGAAAATAATGCTCAGCTGTGAGCCGAGCATACGCCTCTGTGAGAATGATAAAGCTCAGCAGTGGCTCTGTTGAAATCTGTGGGGAAGCGTGAGCCTCATCAACAGTTAGTTAAGCGTGGCTCAAACTAGCTTTGCCCTGGGACACCGGTGCATTTAAAGCGCATGAACAAAGCTTTGATGTCAAGTTGGTGTGTGTGTGTGTGTGTGTGTGTGTGTGTGTTGAAGTGACCTGTAGATGTAACAGAGTTTGACAATAGATATTTAAACAGGGGATTAAAGGGTTGGCTTCTCTCTGACGTCTCCCCGGGGTGCGACACCACTCTCCTCTGTCCCATCTCCCTCTGACGTAGACGAACATCACACACTCTCTCTACCCGACTTTTAAAGAAAGCCTTTCATGCCTTTTTTTTTTACCTCTCTTTGTTCTCTCCCCAGAACAAAAACTCACTCACACTGTGGCGGCGTATAAGGGAAACACAGTTCATGTGGGAAGGTTCCTCTGATCTTCGTTGCTTTTACAGAGATGAGTGCATTATCACGCCCCTCTAGTGGCTTGGAGTCCCATGTGAAGCCCCCCCCCCAACACATGTACATGCACATGCACATACAATATCTCAGTAATACATACATACAGTAACATCTCTCTCTCTCTCTCTTGCTGTCTGTCACTTTCATGATCCACTGGCACTTTCCCCCTGGTAGGGTGCCTTTCCTGCATTTAACGGCGGGGTTATTTGTTCCCATAATCCAATGCTTTTCTCTGGCTTTGTTTAAAGGACAACGAGGCTTGACAGAAGCGTATCTGTGAACACGTTATAATTACCAGTGTAATCCCCCCACTTGCCTTCATAAAAGCACGTTCTAGCGGCTGGGGAGGGATGCAAAATGCAAACCATTTCCGAACAGGGCGAATGGAGCTTTGCGTTTGTGATCGACGGAAATTATTAGTCAGAGACAGATGGAGTGACAGATAGGGTCGCAAAGATACGCCATCCATAACAAAGCAGATAAGACGTCAGAGTTGTTATTATCCAAGCTATGAATAGCCACCTCAAATCTTAAAATCAGGACTTTCAATTCATTATGGACTAAAATGCTATTTGCTTGTTTATTGCTAAACCTTCAACAAGTTAGTCACTTTTCCACTACAGTGCTTGGGAATTCCACTCCTGCCAATTTAGCCTACAGTTTAATCAGTTGGTCAATGTTAGTTGCAGCTGCAGAGTTTCCATGGCTTTCCGAAGCTCTTTCTGCCATGAGAACATTAAGGCTTCATAGTTATGAGTCATAGTTATGAGCGGTGTTATTTTTGAGGATAACTACTTATTCATCAGGTTTGCTTGCTCGCTCTGGCATGTTGAAATTAATTTGAAAACCCTTTTATCAAAATAATTACATGCCAGCATACACCAGGAGTGGGACGCTCATGGTTATTCATTTAAACTGCAATTACACAGTTTTGCTGGGAGTATCTGTTTGTACTAAGATACTGTAACAGTCACTCCCCAGCTATTCAGAATAAAGTATCCATCCAGGTGATAATATAAACATGAATTAATGAAGTTAAATGAAAAGATTAAATTACATACTTTGATTAGGAGCAATGCAATTCACACAGCAGATTCTCAATGGAGTACTTAGGCTTTTCTTGAACTCTATTTGTCTTTCATTCCTCACACACACACACACACACACGTGTAAACACAGGCACATGTAAGCACACCCGCACACATGGCACACACACACACGCACATATATATATATCCACATACTCTCATTTTGGGTATCTGTATGTAGCTGTATGTGTGGATGAGGCCTGGGGTGCTGCAGGCCCAAGATAAGAGCGAGCCAGTGTGTTAAGCCAGGCAGGATAAGCCAGGTCTGCATGTCCTGCCAGACAGAGAGAGAGGGAGAGAGAGAGAGAGAGAGAGATACAGAGAGGGAGAGAGAGAGAGAGAGACGGGGGGCAGAAGCTGGAACAGCGGGAGAGTCGGCAGCGCTGTCTCACAAGCCCACATGGAGCATGGAGCAAAACTGGAAAGCAAACTCTCCTTTTGCCCCTTCTATTACTCAGACGGTCAGCAGTATCGCACACAGGCACCAGCACACACACAGTCTAAACCTCTGGACCTCTCGAGGCATTCCTCATCCAAATGCGGACCAATCTATTCCAGATTTAAATTGGCTGCCGTCCAGGTTGAATGCGGTCCACGGTGTGTGAAATACATAACAATAACAGCTCTGATAAGCACAATAATTACCCCGTAAATCTTTCTCCCAACTCTGTCGTCCAGCAGATTTATACCGCTCTGCTACTAATATACTTTGCAGCCGAGACTATTGTGTAACGAAACACTTAAAAATGTGTTGACACATGAAAATATGCTAAAATCCTTTGCGTCAAATTGCAGCATGTTGCAGATGCTGCATGCACGCTGCAGTTTTTTTTCCTTTTTTTTTTCTTTCGACTTTGACCTAGCTGAATATTTTTACATCTGTGGAAGTGGGAACGGAAACCACTCTCAGTCCCAGTCAATGAACCTTCACTTCCCCAGCATATTGAGATCCGTTCACGGTCTCTGATGAGCGTTTGATGAGAAGATCTTGGCAAGGAGGAGGAGGGGGAAGGGGTGCGCACGGTGCTGCCTGACTGCTGCTGCTGCTGCTGCTGCTGCCAAGCAGGGCATAAGGTGGTTTGGCTGGGACTGATGGGGAGAGGGGAGGTCCAGTGGAACGGGACAGTGGCAAGAAATGAGAGGGGCAGGAGGGAGAGGAAGAGTGAGATAGAGCGTTGAAGGAGGGACATGAGCAGCAGGGCACACAGCCAAACACGAGGCCGCACTTTCCCCCATAGCAATCTCCAGTCAACAGGTGCCGTATACCACTGAGCAGCTGGGATGAGTGCTGGGGAGGAGGGGGGGGGGGGGGGGGGGGGGGGGGCATTCAGGTTTCTATTTTCTGCCCACCGCTATCAAAAGCCAAAACAACATGGTTGTATTGCTTTGAGCATTAGGGACCAGGGAAGGCAGCCAGAGACTTCTTTACACACTCTGTAGTCTAAGCCTATAACTTCCAATCCCTTTAATAACACAGCTTTTCAGAGGAGAATAGGCATGCATCACAGATTCACTCACATACACATACACACATATACACGCACATACCATCATCAAATAGCCCCCACTCTCATTTATGCCTCGATTGCTGTTGATAAAGGGGGTGGTTTTGTGCCCAGTGGGTTATGAATTGACAGAGATATCACAGTGTGTCCTGCAGAGAAAAGGGGAATAAAGATGGTTTAGTAGGGTTTAGTTAGGTAAGGTAGTCAAGCCATCAGCCATTCAACCAGCTAATCAGGCTGCTTTACAGCCAGCTGACTAGTCAACCAGTCAGCAATTAAGATTTGACATCAAGTCAACCTCAGCCAATCAAAGCATCCATCCATCCATCCAGGCAGCCAGGCAGCCAGTCAGACAGCCAAAAACTGAGCTTAACCCTGAGCAATGATCAGCAGAAAGAAGTACAGACATCACAATCCCCCTAGAGAGAGAGAGAGAGAGAGACAGAGAGACAGAGAGACAGAGAGACAGAGAGACAGAGAGAGAGAGGGAACAGGAAGAAATTTAAGAGGAAGGCTGAGCCCCACACCATGACTGGAGGTGTCCAGTTATAATAACATAATAGTCACCTCCCAGCCAATCAGAATCAAGTATTCATCAAGGCCGTGATCTAAAAATGAAAAGAAAAAAGAAGAAAGTTGAATGAAAAACTTATTAAGCACAATTCACCTCACACAGCATATTCTCAAAGAAGTACTTAAGGCTTTCTTGCATTTTCAATCCATTTGTCTTCTCTCTAGCACGCTCACAAGTCACACACACACACTCACACATGCATGCACTATAATAGATAATGGGATTGTCCATGAGCTAGCCAGAGAATGAGTCTAAGACTGATCCGCACTTTGCATACTAATATGTATTCAGAGTATTTTGTTTCAGCCGCACAAAATGGGTTCAAAAATTTGGTTTTGTAATCTAAATCTTCCTCTTGCGTAACAAAGTGATCCATGTTGATTAACTGAACAGCTCTTGCAAAAGTTCAGACAGTGATAAAGGGGACATCTGCCGAATAATACATTTCCAAATTACCTCTGAGCTACATACAGAAAACTTTGTGAATTTCACAAGGCTTATCTATTCTGCTGGATATACTTGGTTAAAATGACACCTTTGGGCGACATTTCCTACCTGCTCCTTCTTAACCTGAGAGATTAAGTCTGACACACACACACACACACACACACACAATTTCACACATTCCTTGACAGAAATCCTCTCACCCTCTTTCTCTTTCATGGCAGACAGAAAGATGTCATCCGATCCTCGGCAGTATTGAGTACAGTGCCAATTCAATTTCTCTCTGTTTACAGGGTTTGGGCCAAATAATAATTCCATTCTTCCATCTGAATCAAAATGTCACAATATTATTTATTGTCCCAGAAATGGTCTGTTTGAGGAAATGGAAAAATAATAGACTTTAAGAGACTGTCACTACCCTAATGCTATTCTCCCAAATTATATCATGGTAGAAAAAGCACCAGACTGATCATAAAATATGTTTATCTGGAAGAAATGTGATAAATTTGAATTCTGCAGAATGGCAAATTTAAAGTGCATTCAGCACTTTAAAAATGTATTTATTCATACATTTTAAAAGTGAAATATCATTAATTCAGTTTAGCCAATGTAGCCATGGGTTATTTATGGAACTATTTCAGGTGATTTTTTAGCTGTACACAGTCTCCCATCACCCACCATGTTCGCCTATGGAAACTAGGAAAGTATACCTGGTGGTTTAAAACAGAATGTTATTTTTATACAATATATTTCCTGTAAAGTGAATTATGGTATGTACTGTTTAGGAGGCAGGTGGAGTTTTTAAAGTCAGTATCGCTTCACTCACTCCAGTCATGCACCCCCACTCCACACTTCCACCTAAGAGTCCTCCAGCATTGTATCTATGTCTCAACCAGCCAGAGGTAATTCCAGTGAGGGGAATAGTAATATCACACAAGCGTTCGAACACCTTCATCAGTTCAGCTGGCAGCTTTAGTCCTGAGGTCCTCAGGTTGAGAATAAATTAAATGGATATTAGGTTTAATCAATGAAGTAATCAGGGAGTTCAAATACATGCACTTCTGTTCTGATGGCCCCAGTCTGTAATAGATAAACATGGGGTAAGAGATTGGATTAGGAAGGAAGTGAGAGAGAGAGAGAGAGAGAGAGAGAGAGAGAGAGAGAGAGAGAGAGAGAGAGAGAGAGAGAGAGAGAGAGAGAGAGAGAGAGAGAGAGAGAGAGAGAGAGAGAGAGAGAGAGAGAGAGAGAGAGAGAGAGAGAGAGAGAGAGAGAGAGAGAGAGAGAGATTTATGTAGATCCTCCCTTTCAGCATTTCCCTTGCCAACAGTGACAGCACAAATAGGGTGGAAAAAGTCTTTAAAAGTCTTCCTATTATGTGCCAAGTTTGTGTGTGTGTGTGTGTGTGTGTGTGTGTGTGTGTGTGTGCATGTATTCTGTATCTTTTAATGGTAGAGGCCTCAGATTCACTGACTAGGGTGATGCTAGATGTTCCAGTGAAGGAGTCCTGTAAACTGCATGTGGAAAGAATGACGTGAACATTCTTGTCAAACAGCATCTGCACATGCTAACACACACACACACACACACACACAAACACACACACACACACACTTCACTGCAAATCTCTTTGTTTATGACTGTCTGGAAGAATGGTGGTCTACCTGGTGGCCGATGCCTAAAGCTGAATGGTCGATCTGGAAATGCTTTGTTTTATTCTGCACTCTATGAACACTTTAGTTTTGAAAAAAGCATGAGAATTTGAGAGCAATTTTGAAAATACAGATGCAAATCACTTTACAAAGGAGTAAATAAAAAAAACATAATTGACAGCAAAACCAATGAAAGCAAGGTAACAAATATAAACTCAAGGCAAAATACATGAAAGTAAACCGTAAAGGGGAGGTCACAAAAAATTAATGGAAGAGTTTCAATAAGTGATTCAAAAAATTATACAGATTTAAACAAACTAAGTCCCTTAGACAGGTCACTCCAAGGTTTAGGAGCCCTGATGATAAATAACGATAGTTACACATGGTAACTCTAGCTCTATGACCACAGGCAGAGCCAGCCCTCTAACGGGGCTCAACTAGTTGCTTCAGCACACTGAAAAGTTGAATGTACATGCTTAGCCAATCAGGATGAGCCCATACCACCTTATGGCACTCCGCCCTATATAACACAAGCCCACCTACACTCTGGATCCACTATGTCTTCAGCGACTCGTGGAGCAGCAGGGTGACATGTTAGAGGGCTCTGCCTGTGATCATACCCTCTAATAGGACTCCTATTGGCCTGATGACTACACCCTCTGCTGTGACACTAACATGGAGACAACATGCCGCATCACAAGCCTGACTGACGGTAACCAACAGTGCAAACAAGTATACCAGTCATGTCCCTCTCCTAATGGAACAAACCTAATGCTATGCCCATCAGTGTTTAACACGTGGGTCTCCAAACATAACAACCTGGTGACAAAGCCAGTGAGCGAGCCTCTGTTTGGACAGGAGCTTGCCGGTCTCTCTGTCTCCATTACACACAAACAGCTGAGTGCGTCTCAGCATGTAGCTGTGTGCTCCACATAGCATGCCAAAGCACACACCGGGCATAAGCACTCCAACCTCTCCCCTCTCTCTCTCCAGCATGGGGAGGAGCGTAGAACACATCCAACTGAATCATCCTAGAAGAACTTTTAATTTTCTCAGGCATAAAGGATGGGCTGTCTGAGTGTGGGACCACTCAAATCCCCTCTCACCAGTAAACAACTGGGGCGGACGGATAATGCAAGTCAATGCAAGCAGTAGTGCCGTCTTTATTGACAATAATTTAAGAGAGAACCAAAGGCATTTCCCACCGGGGTTAGCAGAACGTATCACTGCCACCTGCAGAAAACGTTTTAGGAGAGGCTGGCCAAAAACCAACCTCTCTCCAAAACGTTCATGACAAGAAGAGATCGCTGACGCACAGACCTTAAGAGTAGAATGTGCCAGCCCCTTCTCCAGCAGGTGCTAGAGGAAAGTGAGAATAGGCCCAATTGAACAGTTCAATGGATCGATATTCCTTTCTCCATCCATTACGGTTTAGAGAACCCTAGTCTGCACAATGTCTGCAGACAACCCTGCGCGCATCAGTCTGTCTCTTTCAGGAGCCAAACCTTGAGAAGTTGGCATCACCCCTAATGCTCCTACTGAGGAACTGTCCATAGCAGCGCTGCCAACATCTGAGTCATCTTCGCGTACCACAGGGCGATCGCATGGTCCGGGGCTGCCAGAATGATCGTCTGCCTCTCCTGTCTCTCTCTCATCAGAAAGGGAGGGATGCGACGGAGGGGGGCAGCTTTCTTGGCCAAGGCACATGACCGAGCACGTCCACCCCTAAGCGAGGACGGTCCTAGGGCATCAGTGAGAACCATAGCAGACAGTGTGTGTTTTGTCTTGTGGTGAAAACAGCCACCTCTGCTCTGCTGAACAGAGTCCAGATCTGACTCACTATGTCAGGATGCAATCTCCACTCGTCTAACGGGCCCATCCCTTGACATGAGGTTGGCTCCCATGTTCTCCAGGCCTGGAATCTGTAGAGCCTTGAGATAGTTAAGTTTCACCGTGGCCCAGAGCCACAGGTTCTCTGCTGCCTTCAACAGATGTGCAGGCCATACTCCGCTCTGTCTGACCCGGATTCCCCACCGGTGTCCGGCTGAACCGATTCCAATTGCTTCTTTAGTGTAAGCATGTGGAATGAATGGAATTGAGAGGGCTGAGAGATCCAGTGTCATATCTCCAGTTTTCTTGGGCAGAATGAAATATCTGAAATAAAGACCTCTGCCACTGCCTCATTCTGTTAAAGTTCCTGAATTCTCTGTTATGCTCTCTCGTGTCATGAGAGTTCCACTCCGTTGAATGGAGGTGGAACACCATGAAACTGGACTGTATAACCCAGTCGAAGCATGCTGTTCATCCATCTGTTAAAACACAAAGGCTCTGCCACTCCTGATATAACATATAATCTGTCAGAGGGTAGGCACTTACACTACCAGTCAAAAGTTTGGGCACACCACATTTTTCTTGACTTTTTACCATTTTCCACATTTTATAATAATAGTAAAGACATCAAAACTGTGAAATAACACAAATGGAGTTATGCAGTGACCAAAAAAGTGTTAAACAAATCAAAACTATCTTATATTTCAGATTCTTTAAAGTAGCCGCCCTTTGCCTTGATGGAAAGGCAAAGGCTTTGGAAAGAAATTTATCATCAACTTCACTATTTATATTTGTCTAAGAAACACATTTTTAAGCATTTAAGCATAAGCCTTTAGATCAAAATGGCTTTAAGAGAATGAGAAACAGTACATTCAATCAGGTGTGTCCAAACTTCATGCATGACTTCGAGGGTAAGTCAGCCCATGGGGGGCCGAATTCGAAAGGGACAGTAACAGACCAATTGGCGATTGTTGTGTGGGAACTGGCGGTCTGGCCTCCACTCTGTGCAGCCTGCTCTCAACAACGTACGCATGTCGCTTGAGCGAGGAACTGACGTCAGCAGAGCAGGCAGGCTGAGGAGAGCCAGTCTTCCCCTGGGGAAGAGTGGAAGTGTCTCGTAGATCAAAGGGCCTGGTAGTCGATGTGTTCCAGTGGTTGCGCCATCCCTGGAGACACATGCTCCAAGCATTGCTGGTGGGGATCGATGGCGGCAACCAGTCTGGGGCACGTGAGGCTAACTTCCCTAGTGGAGCGTCACACGAAGCCATGCTCGGCAGTGCAGTCATCTTAAGGCACTGAAAAAAAAGTGAATGCAGAACTCAGGTGCACTCGCTTTATATAGGGCGGAGCGCCAAAGGATGGTATAGGCTAATCCTGATTGGCTGAGCACGTGCATTCATTTTATCAGTGCACTGAGGCAACCAGATGTTCAGTCAATAGAGCCAATGTGTGAAATACATCCAATTGCCTCAATAGGAACCTCTTGTTTTTAATCTAGACTTTGAAGTCCCTATTGGCTGTTAACAGCCAATAACAGCCAATAGGAATCCCTTTATAGTCCTTGGAACCTACCCAATGACCTCAGGCTGTGATCCAGATCATATGGGGTTAAAAGGTCTGTGGTTAAGCTTGCTGCCTTAAAAGTGATCTGTAAAATCTTAAAATCAATTCTGAAATGAACAGGTAACCAATGTAAAGATGCTAAGATCGGGGTGAGAATGAATTTTTCGTATTTCCAAATAATTTTGTACAACTCAGTAAAAGCTCCATCTTGGAAAGGCCTGATTCCTCTGAAGCAATTATGCATAATGTATGAGCATAAACTGTGTTTGGTATAAAAATGTCACCTGAGGGATAAGAGTGATGAAAATTATCCAAGAAAGCTTTGCTTCTTGTGCCTCTGGTCTTTACCATTCAGTGATTTACCGACATGTGGACATTGTTCACAGCTAATCTGATACCACCAGGCGATCCTGTTAACTACGCTCTTACACTCATGCTACAATGAATACTTCGAAATTTAACTCTACGTATGTGTGCCTCTGTGTGTGTGTGTGTGTGTCTGGGCAAGCCGACAAGAACAGACTGTGTCCCGCACCCCAAACACACACAGGCCCCGATAACTGCTGTCTTTCTATTTTTATCTGCAAGCTATTTCCAACAAGAACATGCATGGAAAACCCAGTGTGTGTGTGTGTGTGTGTGTGTGTGTGTGTGTGTGTGTGTGTGTGTGTGTGTGTGTGTGTGTGTGCATTTACAGGATTTACAACCAGAGTAATAATAGCCATGTTCTGTCCTGTGTCTCATTGATAGATATGAAGGAGTGGTGCAGGAAGAGGGGAAAGAAGAGGAATGGAAAGGACGAAACTGATGGGAGATGACACGTCGCAGACCCCTGAACTCTTCATCACCAATACCGGGGACGAGGAAGAAGAGGATACAAGCTTTTTTTTGTCTTTGCAGGAGTTCAATATACCAACCACAGTGGGTGGGGACTTCACAGAATAACTGTCTGAAGCCTTGAATGAGCACCAGCAGGAACTAAATAAGGGATTGACTGCTGTTTGACATCATGTATAAACACACACCACATCCAGTTCAGACTTTGTTTGTCACTCCCAGAACTCCCTGTTCTGAAAGATCGAACTCTAACAAAATACAACAGATTTTTCATTATGTTTACTCTCCCCGTTTCTCTTTCTCACAGTGCATTTTGTGGGAGTGTGTGTGTGTGTGTGCATGTGAAAGTGGTCATTCAGTTGTGATTATGGGCAGTTATCTACACAATGACAATGGGAGAGTAATGCTGTTGACGCATAACTGAGATAAGGGAAACATCACAAAGAAGATGCCCTTCTTTTATCAGACCGTAATCTCATCAAGCTGTGATGAATAGAAAAGTGACTGGCATTTGACATTTCAAATACATCACTTAAATCTCACATTTCCTCAGCTGTGGCCGATCATTGCTTTTGGAGAACATAGCGAGATGTCAACTGCAACTGCAGTGCAAATGGCAAATTCACAGTGAGGTGACATCATGCTTTTAAAGTACCTGAACAAAATTGCAATGAGAGGACTCAAAATGTAAAAGTCTAAAAATCATCTTGCTATATTTCTCCATCCCAGGTATTGATGCTGTTGTATTTCATTGTTGTCTCTGCTGCACACTTACCATTGTTTACAAGTATTTAAATTCCTTTGCATGTCAATACTGCTATTGAATGCTACTGTGCAATGCTACCGATTTCTACAGTATCTCAGCTAACCAGCCAAAAGACACAAAGAAAGGGACAGAGCGACGCTATGTGCTTTCTCTTCCTCTATTCACACTCGGATCCCTGAGGCTCCTCGGTGGCCTCTATTGTCATCCTAGGCCGGTCGGATCGCGCATTTTATCCCCACAAGGACGAATAGGCCTCAGTTCTGACACAAGAAAGGATACAAAGAGTCCGAGGAGAACTGCAGATAGGAGCCAAGCTGTTACATCTCTATTGATTTGGTTCCCGGAGCAGCAGGGGACAAGTCGAGAACGCTGCTCGGCTGATGCATATTTAGCTAATTTTTCCCTTGAACAAGTCTTGACTCTCTCCCTGGATGTTTGAGGATCGGCTCGCGCCCTGCTGTGCTTCTGCGTCACACAGAGAAGAGGCTTTAAGATCTTCACGCCGTGCAGAGTCCTCACCTGGGATCCTAAAATATTCATTCTCCTGCTGTAAATGCAAACCTGCTGGCTTTATAGACATACGGAAACGAGGGGAATCGACAGTGGCTACGTTTACATGCACAGAGTAACCCAGCTATTTGTCATTCTCCGCTTGAGGTCTTATTCGGGTTAAGCTGTGCACATGAACCTTTGATACCTTTGCAATTGACTCTCCCTGTTGCCGTGAATAATCCAGTTAACAGAATATTCATATCCACATACAGAACGGTCCGCCAGCAAAAAAAGTATGAAAAGCTCCAGGCAGCAGCTTCCCTATTTGACTGAGCAGAAGGTTACAGAGGAAAGAAACAGTGACCCCAGTAGACCTTGTAAGTGGAGTCCTCATATATGACATCAGCCTTGCCCAAATATGGCGTTACGGTTCCAAAGCCATTTCTCTATGGGGAAAATGAATAGGTTTTTCACATAACTGTCCTTGTCACAATTTGGATGTTTTTACATACGTATATTTATCTCTCTGATGGCACTGGGTCCATTGATTTCTGTAACCGTTTTCAAGTCAAAGCAGTAATTTTGCTACCAACAAATCCATATTTGGACATGCTGATGTCAGACTTACCAGGTCTATAGTAACAGTAATACTTAGGGATGGGACGATATGCTTATCTCACGATACGATCCGTTACGCTATATGGGGTTCACGATTCAATACAACCACGATACGATGTAATAAATAAAAGTTCAGTGACAACAAAGTCTGACTGTGCAGAATTATGTTTATTTCTGAGCCACAAATCTTTCTATCAGTGGCTTGCTCGACTGTAAACAACAATTTTAAAATGTCAAAAGACAAAGTGCAAATAATATAATTTGGATGGAGAGCTTGTGAAATTGTGATGGGCAAGCCGTCTCATTTGTGATTACTACAGCAGAATAAAATGGAGCTAATATCGCGATTAATTTTTCTGCCCCACGATACGTATCGTCACATTTTTCTATTGCGATATATTGAATTTCAATATATTGTCCCATCCCTAGTAGGCTAATACTAAGTACTGCTCTCTGCCATGTTTTTTGTTGACACCATAATGCTGCGTGCATCTGAGTTTGCGCAGACAGTGAAAACCAAAAGCAGTACAGTAAGATGTTTCCATGCCACATTAACCTGTTTAATATGGGAGTTAACAAGGTTACTTGGGTTAAGAACGAACTTCTCCATGCATGTTAATGTAGCCGCTCAGGCCAGCCGTATTGGAAGTGGTGATGACAACAGCAGACCATTCTGTGGTGCACTGCTTCAACCTTAACCTGCCTAATTAAGCCGTGTTAGGATAAAATGAGGGTCCACACACACACACACACACACACACATACACACATACAGTCCAAACACAAGGGGTTCGTCTGCCCTTGGCTGATGTTATATATCTCTAATTGCTTTCTCCCTGCGGTGTGGGATAACACCTGAGGGTACAGTGCAAAACTGATGCTGTTATTCCATTAAGACGATGAGTAGTGTAAATTACATGCACTCCTATTAAAAAAAATCTGTTTGACCTCTCTGAGTTGCCGTCTGTGTCCTTGCTTGCGCGGATCAGTGTAGGTGTTAATCTCAGTAATTAATCACAGTAGTTAAGCGTAATTCCTATTTAATGATGCGCCAGGGAGGGAGGGAAACTTCCCAACGTCCCTAATGATGCGAACGAAGCGTTCCTCTGATGCGTCCTTCATTATCACCTATCCTGCTGAGATGCATCGAGCTCTGACTGGAGGGATGGAAGGGAGATCAGCAGAGAGAAAAACAGAAAATCACTCTTCCCCCTGACCCCCTGGAAGAGAGAGAGAGAGAGAAGGAGAGAGAGAGAGAGAGAGAGAATCTAGACTAGTCTAGTTTCCCCTCTCCTTTCCATTCGTCCTGCTGGTTTCTGCACCCAGTCAGCACAGTTGGAAATATCAGAGCTTGTTTTCCTCCCTTCAGAAGAAGCCATTTGCTGCCAGTCATTCTTGTACAGTATGAAAAACAGAGAGAATCCATCAGAGTAAACATGAAGCTTTAATTTGTTTTTCTCAAAGTTTCTGTTTTATCCTCATTTCGTTGTGTTTTCATATCAGTGAGTGTATTATGTAACGCTCTGCTCCCTGTCAATCACCTGACACCCACAGGAAGAAATGAAAGTGTCCTCCAGGAAAGAATCCCTCAAAAACATGTCGCCTTACACACTTTACTGTCACATCCATGTCTTTTTATTTAGGGCGTCTTTGTAAGCCGGGACAGCAGTTCATTTCAAGCTGGGTTTAACACTGTAAAGTTTGTATTTTGAAAACAGCAAAAATACAAAAAGGTCATATATGTGAAAAAATCTAATTACATATGGCATGTATTGCAAAATGATTTAATGAAATGTAAATTAGAAATGGACAGTGGTAAATGGGCTATAACTCAAAATGACACCTGTATTGTCCTTTAAATTAAATCCAGTCCCTTAACTGAGAGATAACAAAACCAAGTGCAGCTGAGATGGAGAGGGGAATGGTTGATGTAAAAAATAAAAGCTATTTTTTTATAGTTCACAATTTATGATTTAAAAATATCTTATAAGTACAAAACCCTCAGTCCTAATGTATTGTATGTCTGAACTCACAGACTATTGAAAGGCATTAGCTATCTGGAATTAGTATGAATTTATTCTGGATGTAGAGTATGATGAAGTGGGAAACTGAGAGCTCTGCTATATACGGTAGACAGTAAGAGAGCAGAGAAATTTACACCATGAATATGGAAAGCCATATGCTGCACAACTCCAGCTTCTTCCGCCTTATTATGAAAGCATTAGTAACACAGGCCTAATAGCTACAGTCACGTCATGCAGAGCGTACTCAACCTTATGGGACAAAGTGCTGAGTGCTCAAAAGCACCGTCTTAATTGGTGTCCCAGGGGAGCCGCTGCTGGTCAGCATTTCAGGACTATGGATGACTCTCCAGGCCACTTCAGAGGCGAGAGGCTACACAAATCGGGATCTTCTGATGAATCCCTGTGCAATTTACATTCATCTGACAAAACTTCAGCATTTGTTTTCCTGTTGAAAACCTATTGCCATCCCCAGTGGTCACATGGATAAAATATGTTCAGCTTCAGTCCCAGTGAGCTGCTTTTAATCCATAACAGTGACAGTAACACTTCCCCACTCTTCTGCTCATTTGGCCAAATACTGACAAGGCTTTTAGGCGTATCATCTAAGCACACACACACACACCTGTGTAAATATAGTACACATTCACATGTGTGCAGGCACATAGAGGTAAACTTGTAGGTACGCACACACACTCAATGCACTCACTTACACACACTCAGCTGTGAGTGTGTGTACCTGTATGAATGTGAAGCAGGATGTTGCTGGACGAAAGCATCAAACTCAGTCTTTATAAATAAAAGTAAAAAAGAAAATCCCATCAATAACGTCTGAGATTCCTCTGGCAGTGAATGAGACGCAGGACGGCATTCTGGCAGAGTCTATGAATGAAGTTCTCCCTGCTGCCGGGGCCGCATGGATACGGTTGCCTTGGCAACAAATGCACACTAATGGAAACAGGGGGAAGCCTCTCCATCATGGCCTGTTAAATGTAGGTACTCCAAACTCAACATGTAATAAAAAAACAGCCATCAGACCCAAAAGGAGGGATGAGAAGTCTATCAGAATAAATTTTCACTGAGGTGTAACGATAAATATTAGTCTACTGGGCTTAAATTTACTCATCTGTGCTCAAATGGTTTCCAATTGGCCAGGTGGAAAATAAAGAGGGACATTTATTCAACTTGGCAACAAGTTTTAGGACATCTGGAGTCATGGCGGAAACATTTGCAAAGCCATTTAGCGCTAAAAAAAAAGAAGAAATTCAAACAGCAAAATTAAAGTGCACATTGTCCTGCATCAGTTCCACTACAGCCAGTGATTTGTCTATACAAAGCATGGACAGCTGGATGATTGTGTATGATTAGATGTGCACACTTCATGATGTATACTGATTATCTGGTGAGTTGAAATAGGCTTTCCAGCATCGATAAATGAGAGAGTACTTATGTTAAAGCCTGAGTCAGACCCAGATTGGATGTGTTTTTCCACTCGTGGAGACTTCCATAGGTTAACAGGCACTTCTATTCTAATGAGGACTCAAAAGCCAATAGCTGATGAGGAGTCATCATCATCACGGCGAAGGGCTTTCAAAGGGGTTGTGATGAAGTAAAGAGAATTTGGTTCCACTTTGACATCCATGTAAAAAGTGAGTTATAAGGGCATTCTTTAGGATTATATTGCACTGAAAATGCCTTATGACCATGCTTATAAGAACACATAATGCCTCGTATTGAGCATAAGTAGAAGCATGTTATGAATGTGGTATTTATATTGCTTTTAATGTTGCAATGTTTTAGGACTCATCACTCAATATCATCACTTTACCTGAAGACGATGAAAACGTGATTCTTAATGGTTTATTTTAGATGTTTTTATTATTATGCGGTTATAATAACTTACGATGCAATAATAACTTACGATGCTGCATGGATCATTTTAGTACTATGAGCTCTTATCATACTTTGATGTGAGTTTGTAGCATGCTGTGACTCATATTGAAATGCAAGTTATTATAATACATTATAACCCTTAGCAGACAGCATGGTTTTAAGGGATTGTGAGCGCATAATAATTCCTTATGAATGCCCTTATAATGCACTATAGATGTGGTAACCAAGACTCTCTGTGTGTCTAACAGCATGAAGCAATGTGAAAACAGGTTATACTTTAGGGCCTTAGGTGGCCTGGCAAAAATGAAAATGTGTCACTAAGCACAGTGAGAATTTATGATGATTCTTTCTATCCCTGGATCTGTTTTAGATATGCCGGGTTCATAAATTGGACATGGTGGAGGTGTAATAAAGAACTGAAGGCATGGCAGATTGGCAGAGCGTTTATTTCTCTGCAATGTTCCTGGCTGAGAGTCGCTGACGCTGACGCAGACTGAGCGACTTACCAGAGCCGGTCCCTGTCCTAATGGTTCAGACCAAGTGCACACACACACACACACACACACACACACACACACACAGACCTTCACACATATTCATAAACACAAGCTCAGTGTACACATATTCAGATTTTCTGACAGGACTCATCACTCATCTTATCTTTTCTCTCTTTCACACACACTCACACAAACACACTCATTTGTATGCACATATTCATGCACACACACACACTCACACACACTTAAATGCATGCTCCAAAGTTCCCCAATAATGATGATTCATTGTGGCGTACCAAGGGTGATTCTGTCCCATAATCGTGACCTCATCAGACAGCGACCGTGACGGCTTCTTCTTCACTTTCCTTACCTTTCCATATAGGCATGACCTGCATTCTCAGTCCCGCACAACAGGGCTGCTGGGTAATTTGTTGTGACAAAGCAGCGGCTGTGAAACGTGACTCCCATGCCAGTCTACAAAGCTGTCATGGCAGGTCAGCGGGGTTTTTAAAAAAGCACAGAGCCGCCCGGGGAGATTTATGGGAGGAGAAGCAGTCAAGGTTGATTCTCTGTTGCTCCTGTCATCTTCTGTTGTATTTATCACCTGAACGGCAAACAGCGATTTACTGATCTCTGTTCAGGGAATTACATCCGTGTCTGAATGAACCGATTATTTCATCAACGTCGCGTTTGATTTAATGTGAAATAAAATATATAACCTCCTCTGGGGAAAGTTCCTTGTCATTTTCTCAGGCAGAAAACTTCTAAATTCAAAGAATGTTGGGTCTTAACAAAATAAAAGCCTCATGCCTTCGGCCGCCACTCTCTTGCGAATCCTGAACTTTACGTGACTGCGATGACTCTCTTTCTCTCCATTACAACTTCAAGGATCGTTTCTCCCACCTCGCCGATTTCCCGTTCCCCTCTCCGCACACTTCAACCAATCCGAAGGCTCCGTTCTGACTCATCGGGGGTCATGCTGCCATGACAGCCGGCTGCAGGGACTTCAGCCTCCCGTTAGTCATTAGCCATCGGAATTAAATCAGATATTACCACTTTTCGCTGTAATTGTCTGATAAGGAACCCCGCAGACCCTTTTCCCAGGGAAGTTTCAACTCTTCAGATGAACTTTAACGACCAAAACCAGGAACATTTTATAATGAGGTCATACAATTAAACATGGATAGAAAAAAAAAAAAAGTTATAAGCTGTTGTGGTTGGTTAGAGGAGTAAAGAAAAAAAGCCAGAGTTTTAAGTTAATGGGTACTAGACCTGCAGGTCATTAGAGATTAGTCTGCAATGAGCAACTGTGAGTGTGAGTGTGTGTGTACGTGTGTGTGTGTGTGTGTGTACTATTCCCTGAGGAGCTTAAAATTTGAATGACTTGCTTCAACAACAGAACCCCTAATCGCTCCCTGTTCTGCCAGCAATACAATTAGAAGTGAAAGGTTGAATGGTCACACACACACACACACACACACACGCGCAAAGACGTACTTTCAGAGCACCTGACAATATTCACCAACAGCTCAGAGGCTTCACATCGCCTCACACCCGGACAGTCCTGCGGGTCTGATATATTAGCCAGCAGTGCGCAGCAGACCACAGCAGCAAGACATTTCCTCAGGCAAGCCCAGAGCTCAATGGCACCTGGGAATTTTTGCAAAAGTTATGAGATTGCGGCGAGCTTGCCGAGCTTCATGAAATATCCACTCTTTCACCCGCTGAGCGCTCCTGCGGGAGTCTCATCACGCAGGGGGGGGACCTGCTTTCCAGAGAGGCCACATCACTTAATGAAGTTTTTTAAAGTGCCGAAGGTGGCTTTCACACCTACATCGTTTGGTGCGAACTTTACAAACCTTTTCCCATCATTTTGACAGGTGTGAGCGAGTCATGCGGACTCGGGTGCGGACCAAAAAATGTGTGTGTGTGTGTGTGTGTGTGTATGCATCTGTGTGTCCATCTGTATTAGTGCATGCATTCAGGCATGTACAGCAAATTTTCCAGTGCTAATAAGTGTTAATTGGACTCCTATAAACCCTGGCTGTTTAACACTTTCAGAGTTTAATTAATACTCGTCTGATTTGATTTGTCTATCAATCACAAAAATGTATAAGAGGATTTGGACTTAGAAATATCCGGGACATGTATTGCACATTCAGTCCCTTTCTTTAAAGAACTGCAATGCAATGTTACTATTTTGCCAGAGTAACATAGACAACCATTCCCCCAAAACCCAGCTCAATCGCTACTTCCTGGCCACTCCCCTTCAATGTGATTGGTTGATTTTTTTTTTCCTGGGTGGTAACTTCCTATAGCAGTTTAGTCAGTGGTTTCAGACAGGCTGGAGCACTGTTACAGCACAGACAGGGGAGACTGTCAAGAGCAATTAACACTGACAATTTTACTGTGTGCATATGTACGTCTTTGTCCCAAGTTCCAAAGACTCTTACAGCTTTAATTCTCCCTTGTGATCCTCCAATATTTGACTGATGGGATTTTAATGGTCGGTTGCCGGTGACAGACGCGGTGGGATCCTAAGGCTGGATTCCTAATGAGGGCCTCCCTGCCTCTCAACCACCGCCTTAACTAGCACCGCATCAACACAAGGGCCAGCCTGCTGACCCACAGGTAGCTATTAGACAGGTCATTACTGCGTGTCTGGCATTGTTCTCGCCACTACAGAAGGCGCAGGTGATTACATGGATGCTACTCCGCAGAGGGCGGGTTTGGACTCAGGTGTTTTCAGGTGATGAGCCACGTCAAGTTTGATTAGCGCGAATCCTGACTACGGTAAGCCAAAACATAATTAACTATTTAACAGCTTTCGGTGGGGCAATGAGGATAATAAACTCCATATAGAACTCGATCTGCATTATGCATGAGCAAGAGGTTAAGTTCTCTCGGGTTCTGGCCAATCAAAAGTGTAGCCGCGTTGCACCGAGAAACGAGTTCCGCAAACACGACAAAGCAAGACGAACATGTGAGCCGGCACTGTAATGATCGATACTTTGAAGGACATGCACTTACCAGAAAGTGGAAGGTACAGAGAACAAAGCAACAGTCTGACAGACAGTGATAAATCAATTCGGAAGGGAGGTTGTGGTGGAAAAAAGTAGGAATACATTATGTCCCCGTGCTCAGCATCTGCGGAAAACAGAAAGCACCGCATCAAAAATGTATAAGGTGTTTTGTTCCGTCCGGGAGGTTAAATAAAATCAGACTCCGAAAAACGGGAGTCAGGAATAATGCAATGCGTCATCTCTTCTCTCAGACCCATCTCCATTACTGCGGTGTTTATGAGAATACAATATCCTGAGCCTCCTGTTGAGTTGAGGAATAGCGCTTTCATCGGTATCATCAATAACAGATGGTACAAACAGATGAGGCACTTATTCACGTAAAGGGTATTTGCGATACCTGGGTATACAGCTCGACAATAGGTTTTGTTATTATTGCCCTTTAATAAAGGGTTCCACTTTGAAGTTAGGTGCTTTTCTATTTCGACATGCAACAACGTCATGAAGCCAAAAGAAGGCTGAATGGTTTATATAATGTAGTAATCTACTGGTACATGCATTTTTCCACACGCCTCACAAGTTTGGCCTGCATTCTCATTTTATCTTGAGTTTTTCTCTCTCAAAAAGCTGGTGAAGGGGAAAATCGATACAAGCTCATATATTAGATCTAAGAGCTACACCCCAAACTCATAAATCCATACGTAGGTGTTATATATCTGCTGCTGAAATACCAAGCAAAGGAACATATTTCACCAAAAGTCTACTTTAGGCACTCTCTCCTGTGTGAAATACCCAGCGTGTACAGAGTTATCTTGAGTGGGAGACCAGTAAATTGTTTAATTCCCGATGCAGTATTTAGTGTGGTTGGCTTGTGTATTAGATGAGAGATTTTAGATGCACTCTCCTCTCACTGGCTAAGTATCAGATTCAGAGAGCTGTCAGCAATCAGTCCCCTGGCAGAGTCATTGTCACAGATCAAACTGCTATCAAAATGACAGAAGCGCAGACACAATCAGTACACACCTGCATAGCGCCACATCATTTCTCCTCTCCCTGGACTAAGAAAGGGATGATGAAAAAGGTTAAGGAGCAATAGAGGAAGAATTGATCATCTAAATGGGGGGGAAGTGACACATCCGAATCTAAGCTCCGAGGGACACGGACACTTAGAAGATGAGTCAGAATGAAAGGAGAAAGAGGGAATGAAGAGGGTGAAGAGTGTGTGTGTGTGTGTGTGTGTGTGTGTGTGTGTGTGTGTGTGTGTGTGTGTGTGTAGGGAGAGGGAAGACAGGAAACTTGTAGATACACTGTCTGTCATCTCTGATTTACATCTGCAAAAAGTTTTAGTTTTCCTCTTCGCATTTTATTTCTATCCGATTCCCTCTGATGTCACTCCCATATTTTAACAAGGCCTGCCGAGGTGAGGAGGAATGCACTCTGGAGTTGTTCTCCGGGAGGTTTCACCTTTCAAAAAAATTCACCTCACATTCAAACTAGTATAAATCAAACTCCAAAGCTCCCGTGTGTGCGGGCCTTGCCTCGGCCGCCCCTCGATCCCTTACGTCCCGTCCTTGGAGCAAAAAGGCTAGCAGTTGTCGAGCCTAAACTCACAGGAAGGACATGGGTAGATTTTGCTGTTTCATGTTTGTCTTATCAGCTGCCTCCTTTGAATCGCAAGCAGCAGGCGCTATGCAATGGGGTATAACGTCTCATTAAGAACACACTGAGACTCCTTTCTTTCCTTTTTGCTCGCCGTCTGAAATTAGCATAACGCCCATTACAACTGGTCAGATGTAAAAGGGAAAAAAAACTTGGCTTGGTAGGGGAATACATTCTTTGGATCTCCCGTCATTGGCAGATTCTTATTGAGGATGGCATGGGCATGAGAGCACAGCTATGTAAATGGCGGTTGGTGAGGAAAGGCAGACTGGCTTTGAAACCTTTCCATGGTCTGTACTCGTGTTTGAATAGTTCAGTTTACCATTGCTGCTTTGACTGGAGAGACATGTTCAATTGTAACCCCAAAAAATTGTGATCGAATAACACAAGGCACTAAGTTACTGATGCCATTACATCGTTGACAATCCCTTCTCATACAGTCACCCATAAGCAACGCCAAGCTGCTTTCTTTTGATCTAACCCAAACTGACATTTTGCTTATTGGCCATCAAGGCTCGAGCCTGATGTTATTATATTTGGCTCAGAATGCGTGCCTTTTAAAAAAAATACTCGTAGTGTTACAGCACATTCCCTTAAAAGAGCAACCTTGTGTTTGTTACGAGAAGCTTTTGTTCTGTCTTAAGTGGAACTGACAGGGGCAATTTTATGGAGCAAAACATATGCGTTTTCATCACTCCCCATAAACTCGACACAGAACTCTGTTCCAGCAACACTTAACGGTTTAAAATGTGTAATCCTTGCTCACTCATATAGCAAGGATTACAGAAAAGTCATCCATGGTTTTTATGACTTATAATGAAAAACAATATTAAACACCACAACCTCACATATCAGGGCTGTGAATAATAAGCTACCAATAATAATACAGTGTTCAGGAGTGTTATTTGTCTTTTAAGAGGATTTTAACATTAGTATAGTTCATGTCTGCTACAATTAGGGCCTACAGTAATTAACTGGATCCCAAATTGATAGTGGGTTGCCATTACTTCTGTTGTTTTGTTGTTTTTCCAAAAATATGAAAAATCTAACATATTTAAAATCCGTAAGTTGCAAATACATAGGCAAACAGTAGACTTAAATGTAGTATGTTGAAAACCTAACATGATAATGCAAATGATCTAAAGCTGTCAAGTGAAAATCTTGTAACTTTTCAGAAACTAAGAAAAACTGCGTTTTGTTTTTAGATTAATGAAAATACACTTTTTTTTTTTTTAGAGGTTTGAAAGGGTTTCATAAGCCGTAACAGATATTGGACAATTGGAGATATGAGGTTTTCACCAGACAGCGACGATTTTTCTGTTATGAATGAAACAAAGCGTGAATGAAACATCCTCTAGTTAACCACTTCCTTCAGACAAATACACTTTATTGGATTTTTTTTTGTTTTTGTTTTTGTTTTTTAAACAGCCAGCCTATTACAGAGGTTCAGTCAGACCAAAACATTTAAAATTTTTTCAATTTCAAACATCTGTTGCGGTGGCACACACATCCATTGTCTTATTCTTAGGCAGGTACTAGACTGAGTAGCAAACAGCTAAAAGCATGAAGTAAAAACAAAGTCTGCACACTGATAGGCTCCCTTCAAACTTATTTCAGTCAGGAACACTTTAGTCACTAGATAAAACCATTAATTGCAACTAAAGGTAATACAGTTATGATTGGCGGATATGGCCCTGCTGTAGCAGCTCCCTGCTTACCCAGCAAGCATGCTGAAGGTATAGCAGGGGCGCCATGCAAATCCCCCCATGGAAGAATACAGAGCAGAGCCGGAGCAGCAACAATCAGCAGTGTTGATACTTAAGAGCCACCGTGGGCTCAACTGCATAGACTATAACAGGTGGAGGCTGGGGAGGTGGAGGTAAAGCTTTACCAAGCAGCAGAGTGTGCAGCAGGAATCAGTGTAGGAGGAGGCCATTTAAATAGACCGCCTTGTTATGAGAATGGATTATGATTGGTGTGCGTGGTAATCAGCTGGTAGATGACTAGCAACGCGTGACGTCCGTGTCCTGCATGAACTAACACAATGCTTCATTTCAGTCAGGAACACTTTAGTCACTAGATAAAACCATTAATTGCAACTAAAGGTAATACAGTTATGATTGGCGGATATGGCCCTGCTGTAGCAGCTCCCTGCTTACCCAGCAAGCATGCTGAAGGTATAGCAGGGGCGCCATGCAAATCCCCCAAACCACAGAACCATATGCCAAACATAACTGGTGCAGACGATTCTTAGTAAGTTACCAGCTGATCAATAATAGAAAGATCAATGTGTAGCAACAAGCTTGTTGCAGACCTCAAGCAGTGGCACCAGACGATGCTGTTGCTGACCTCTGCTAAGTTGTAAGTCAGATTTACAGAGAAGAGATACAAGCATGCATCCTGAAAGAGGCCATCCTACAGTTATGTGAAATATCTATGTGTAGCAGCAAGCCTGCTGCAGACCTCAGAAATTCATTATATTAAAGAACAAGGATGCAAGATACACCTTGAAAGAGGTCGTACTACGGTTATGTGAAATATCTAGCTATGTGAGCAGCAAGCCTGCTGCAGACCTCAGCTATCACCTACTGCTTCTTGGGAGGGATGCAAGCATGCATCCCGTGTGAGGTCATACTACCTAAATCAGAGCAGTGAAACCCAGCCAACCACCTTATGCAGCATCTCTTATGTCATATGCAATTTATTGATGACAGCAATAGTATCAATTAGGCTATATGCACTCATGCTTTGAGCTGAGACAATATCAAGAGTCCAGTCGAATATAAGGGAGAGATTCTTTAAGGAGCACAAAAAATCCCCCAAAACAAAATTGCTTCTCACTAAAATGAGCTGCATTGAACTATTTCTGACCCATGTAAAGCAACAAGCAATTGTAGTACAAGCTTACAATCCCAGCTAAGCAGCAGCATGTCAGCATTATGCTTAAATACACAGCAACACTGAATCGAAAATGGAGCTCAGCCAGCCAGCCATAATGATGCATGCTTGTACCATGATAAGAGCAAATATTCAATGCAAATACTCAGCTTAGGTGAAGTGGAGCAATGGGAACTACAACTCCCGGCATCCTTATCGGCGTCATGACGTCATTGCTTGCGATGAAATTCCATGGGAATGCCCTGGTCCGCGGTGGGGTCTAATGGCCGTTGACGCTGGCAGGAAAAGACCGGTTTCCAGGCTTGAAGCGGACATTCACGACGGAGTGAGAGCTGATATTATGACCGGCCGTCGGCTCGTAATCAGAGTTCGGACTCTCGCTCCTTTGCGAGAGTCGCGGCGGGATGAGTCGCGCAAACGCCATTCTTTCCTGGACAATGCCTTCTTGAAGCGGTATTACAAGACTGTATTTTGCGAGATAGGAGCTCCGACAGCGGGTTTGGAGGCCGATGGTGCTGCCTCCTGAGATTCTTCATCTGACGAAAATGAGACATCTTGAGCCCGAGAAATCAGCGCGACCAGCGGCAACTTTTAGCAGGTAGGAGCAGCAGCATGACCAGTAACAGCAGCAGTAGCATAAAGCTTTACCAAGCAGCAGAGTGTGCAGCAGGAATCAGTGTAGGAGGAGGCCATTTAAATAGACCGCCTTGTTATGAGAATGGATTATGATTGGTGTGCGTGGTAATCAGCTGGTAGATGACTAGCAACGCGTGACGTCCGTGTCCTGCATGAACTAACGCAATGCTTCATTTACTCCAATGATAAAAAAACAAGTGACGTTTCAAACTAAGAGGTCTAGTCTAACTTTTTAATCGTTGGTGCTTTAAAGAAGTACTGAAGGGAAACTATGAATGTGCAAAGGTTTTTTTTTTTAACTTTATGATGTCGAATATCACCTGAAATTACACCTCTACTACGTTTAGCTATGCACACACTCTTTAGATACGAGTCTTTAGATATAAATGCATGCTCAATGCAGGCACTGGCTCATCATAATGACAAAGTTACTCAATATAGATTGCAGCTAATAAATTATAGTGAAACCTACCTGTCCAAAAGAAAAAGAGCCACATCTGCATTGCTCATATTCATCCTTCTCATCTTGGAAAGACAATGCCGTTCATCGTAGTTTTGGCTCAGACGGACATTTTCCTTTTTAGCATGCTTTATCATGCTTTACCAGTGATTTATCGGTTTCTTTTTCCTTGAAGTTTCCTGTAGATGCCGCTCTTTTCTTTATCGCTGCTCATGCCAACTACTCGGTTCTTCTTCTGTTTATTCCAAACAAACTGCTGTTGCTGCTGCAGGAAAAAACCTACTGATCTCTGGGTGTTTCAAACAACAAGTGTAGCAACGATGAATCATGTTGAATCACTACTGTGTCATGTTAAGGGTCAAGTGGCGATAGAGTACTAAATCAGACCTTTATTTCTATGAAAATGTAATGGATTATTACTTTAAAGAGGCCTCATTCAGCCTGGAAGCTTAAATCACTGTCCATCTTCAACTGAACATGACAATGGCCTTGGTGTGAACTCCAATCTCATGTGAAGATGGAAGCCAAAAAAGCTTGTCTTCATTTCGCCAAGTGCTTCTCACTAAGCCCCCACACAGACACCAAGCTGAGCCGAGATCTCCGAGCAATCACACTCTAAAAATTGAAAGCTATCGAACGCATTGTCTGCTCTTTTCATGTGCGCTTATATGAGTCAAGGAACTATTTCAGATTCCCTCTGTCTAAGGACTTAAAGACGAGCAGACGAACCGCGGGGAAGGCTCATTGGAGAATCCCAAAAGAATCCCAAAACCCCAATAATTGGAAAAAACGTAGACCTCTGAAAGAGACAATCACTGAGCAAATTGAAAAAGCTGACACATACTCTGCGAACAGAGCGAGAGAAATTGAGTAAAAATCAAAAGTGGCAGTCCCAGACAAATTGAGTGATCTTATGGAACCATTTAATGTACATCCAGAGCGGTGTATTCTTTTCCCTCATGAAATCTTTCAGAGTGGTTTTCCTTATGATTGGTATTGTTGTATTGATGGAATGAGCTGAAGAGAAGCATCGCACTTTTGAGCAACTCAAAGAGCCAAATTTAGTTGATTTAATCCATTACATTCGGGTTGCTACGGTGATGCCTCTAGGGTATCCTGGGAATCTGATAAAAGAAAGGCAAGTGACATGGGTAGCACAGAGTGGGGGAGAGACAGCTGAGTGATTGCCCCTATCAGACTAATCTGACGTAACCTAAGATTTTTCTGGCAAGCTCTTTCACATGCATGCATCCCCAAGAGAACCAATGCGGGTGCAGTCTGTGCTAAATGTGGCCCCGCTCACTCCCTTGGCTCCTCTGAGCCCCTATACCTCCCATCCACTGATCTCAGACCAAGATCTTGAAGGCTCTCAGCCAGACAGACAAATAGGACTTGAAAAGAGAAACCGAGTGACAGATGGGGACAGACAAAGCCTGGCGTTTGTTCCCCGTCCCTCTGGACAGTGTTTGGAGGCTTTGGACCAAGCGATATGATTTCTTTCAACAACAAAATCTCCCTCTCCCTCCCCACGCCCACACTCCTCTTTCTCTCTGTAGTTTTGTTCCCATGGTTCTTTAGTTTGAATTTTTTTTTTTGGCACTAATTGTAGGAGGTCTATCCATGGGGCGGCTCTCCTGCTGAGCAGGTGACATGGGTGCGTGACAACCTTGGCAACCTGGCCCACTCCGCCAGTGACTCAGCTGTCAAACTGAAACACTAATGACACTCTTGGGTGGAGGGGTAGGGGGGGAAACAAAATGGTTGCGATAAAGAGATATGGAGGGAAGGAAAGCCGAGAAACGCAATCAGCTCAACTTCTATTCAAAAGGATGTGAAGTGGTTCTCTCATTGTCAGAAGGCTAATACTTGATAGCAGGAATTGGATCAGAATGAGTCACAGTCTGACATTGTGCTACCATGTAAATTAGACATTGCTAAAGTTTTTCTTAACCATGATCAAAGTCTTTCCCTAACCTTAACCAAGTTGTTTTAGTTGCCTAAACTTAACCATAACCATAACCAAGTTGTTTTAGTTGCCTAAACGTAACCATACCCTTAACCTAACCTTAACCAAGTTGTTTTAGTTGCTTAACCATAACCTTAACCAAACCTTAACCAAGTTGTTTTAGTTGCTTAACCATAACCTTAACCAAGTTGTTTTAGTTGCTTAACCATAACCTTAACCATAACCTTAACCAAGTTGTTTTAGTTGCTTAACCATAACCTTAACCTAACCTTAACCAAGTTGTTTTAGTTGCCTAAACTTAACCATAACCCTAACCTTAACCAAAGTTGTTTTAGTTGCCTAGACTTAACCGTTTCACCTTAAGGTCAAAACACCGTGTCCAATTTGCGTTATTGTCACAGAATCCAATTCATGGTAGAGGAATGTATTGTGTCATGTAATCTGTGTTTCAGACTTCATGCTCATTTCACAAACTTTTATGAGATCACATTGCGTCAAAATGTCCTTGAGCAAGACACTGAACCCTTACCTCCTCCCTTGTTGTAGGGAGATAAGAGGAAAACAGTGTCAGCTTAATGCCTAAAGTGTAAATGTAATAATTCAACAGGGGAGCCTAATTAGGTTGTCGACATTGCTGAAAACCTCTTACTTCCTCTGGCATTTATCCAGCTAAGAGCAACTTATTATTCATCATCTTTCCAGTCAGCAGGTGACTTCAGGGGATGGGATTTGTTGCCCAGAGTAAAATGTCTGGCCACACTGACCTGCTGTGCTCCCTCCATGCTTATACATTCCTTAGCTGCCAGTACCATCCATCTCTCTCTGTCTCAACATACCCAAATACTGCACATGTTCGTGTGTGTAGTGTTTATCCTTCATATGCCTCAGTCATAGGCTTGTAACTCTCGCTACTCCTTGGAACATCCAATTATCTGTGAAGTTATGGTGCCTTCCCCTTGAATTTCTCCTTGCGCTCTCTCTCTCCCTCTCTCTCCCTCTGAATCATCATACAAGGTATCTAGGGTTGTCTTAAAGGTCATCATAGTTGTGTGACGGCTACATGACCCATTCCCGACCCTCACAGCTGGACATAGACATAACACTGTCTGCTAAAAATACCCCTGTTAAGTTGTGATGAGTGTGTGAGTGTGTGTGTATGTCTGTGTGTGTGTGAGTGTGTGCCTGTGTATGTCAGAGGGGAGTTTATATATTCTTCTCCTTCCTGAACTTCCCTCCTACTTGGGACACCCTGAATCTATTTCCATCTTTCATCTCTCCTTTCTCTCTCCTTGTCTCCACTCCTCAGTTCATTATTGGCATTATCACTTTTAAACACTTCCCGATGTCCTAATCAATAGTAATAAGATAAGTCATAATAATAGAGTTATCTGTGATCTTAATCCATTGGCTCTAACTCAATAGAAGGTCACAAAGTTTGGTTTAGTATAGTTTAGTTTAAGGTTAGTTGCACAGTGATAAAACATCCAAAGAAAAGAGACCCAAAAAGAAGAACACTAAGTTTGAGCAGGTGAGATAAAAACAAAACTAGAGGCTTATAAATAAGAAAACAACAGAAAATCGATGAGAGCTGGCAACTGCCCCGGCAACCCAGCTCACCCACAGAGCATGGATCCATGTCTTTGCAAGGTCAATAGTACATGCCTGTGAAGTCGGGGAGTTGTATTTCAGAGGCGAGCAGGCGGTCCAAGTTTTTTTTTTTATTTCTTTAAATTTAGAGAGTTGCAGGGAAATGGTGAAAGGGAGAAACAAGCAGTAAGGTCATGCCAGTTTTCCACCCTGCATTTAAGAGCAAATTGGTTCTGGCGGCAGGTGTCTCAGCACCAAACTGTCTAAAACAATGATTTTGTGTGCAGGACCATCAGTTTGCTCAGGTTGATTTGAAAAGATTGTTGTACCGAGTTATGCAGCAAATGCTGCACAAGCCAAACAGTATTCATCCCTTCTCATATATTTCATGCTGACAACTTGTGGAAACTTCATGCACAAAAGAGTACTGTTTGTGTAGCCTAAGGAGGATTCAAAAATATTTTCATTGACAATCTACCAAGGTAATTATTTTCTTTCCTTCATTTTTTTTTTTTTAAATATGAGCTGTCTGTGTGAATGTCCTGTATAGAAGCATAATCATAGACCAATACACTGCGGAGTAAATCTGGCACACAGTGAAGTCAGCTGTGGGACTGAAGCTGTAGTTCTTGCTGCTTACTAAGCTCCCATGCTGGCTTTCTCTCGTCAATATAATAGACTGGGTAGATTCATTTAGAGGTATAAAAGCTCCTGGTGGGAGGAACAGAGCGATCAGAGCAATATGATTCTTTTCCTTCTGTTCTCTCAAGGGAGCTGAAGTAAGACAATTTGTTAATTAGGCAAGAAAATGACAGGCAGTGGCATATGGTACAAAATTGACAATATTGCACCGTAAGCCATTGCCTTAAAGTCATTATTGGCTTTATAAAACAGTTACCAACACCTATTCCCTTATGAAAAAGTAGCATACTTTAAGTTTACTTTATAAAGTATACTTAAGTAGAAAAAGTATTCCAACTTTGGGGAACACAAAGTTAGTATACTTACATAGTTACTTTACCCTAAGTATACTTATAATATCATTAAAAGTATTTTGCAAGATTTTAAGTATACTATTCTCAAGTGTACCTTTTCCAAGTACAACAAAAAGTATACAGTACTTACTCATTAAAAATAAATAAATAAATAAGTAGACTACTTTTTGCTAAGGGTTATTTTGATTTTAAAGGTTTACCTAAACACAGACTCAGCTCCCAGCTAATGGTTACCTAGCCCCTTTATTACACTGGTATTCAGGATAACATGCAGTTGCTACTCATAGGACTGCATTGTATCACAACACTATGTCACATTTTAAGAGCAAGTATGCACTACACACAGCCTGGCAGCCTACATATATTATTATTATTTCTTGAAACGTTGGTGGTACAAAGTAACTATTATTCATCCTGCTTGAGGTGTTTTTATAGTAATCTAACTGGGCATATTGATATGAGGACGTGCATAATTGCTTCTCGGTACCTCAAAAGCCATGTTTAGAGCCACCTGTTTCATACTGTATGCTATTAGAAGCGATGCTCATTGAACCATTACTAAACCATGTCTCTCAACATGACAGGGTTAAAGCGAGGCGAGAGCACACGTGAGGCTAAATGTGGAAAATCAAACTGAGTGCCACCCAAACAGCACATTTATGACTCAAGGGCAAAAGCCGCGGTGATTTGCTCTTAATTAGAAACTGTTTTAAGGAGCGACAGAGCAAGAAGAGTGAGGGTCTGTGAAAGGTCTACTATGAGCCAGGAGGTGAAACAGAGAATGGATGAAAGAGAGGAGAAGGTGGAGGCTAGGCAATGACCGTGAGGGATTAAGTGTAAAGTGTCAGAGGGACGTATTGACGGGAGGCCGGGAGACAAAAGAGAGATAAAGCGGAAAAGGAGAGAGGGGTGGGAGGATTAGAAGAGGCTCGCAATTCAATGTAGACCAACAGGGTTAAGCCCAGTGTCAACTACACACTGTATGTCATTGCCTGTCTTGTAGACTCTAAGATAAAGCAGTCATAACCAAAACCAAAGTGGGATATCAGACCTTTTGGCACATTCACTACATCTACCTTAAACATTATACTTGCAAATACCCATAAATCTGGTCTCCGAATGCACATACATTCACTCATACAGGCAAACACATTCTTTCTCAGCTTAGTATAAACCCTGAGATAACTAGAAGAGCTGGTGCACTTTGTAATAATAGCTGTTTTATTAACACGTTTTGAAATCCTGGCTTTCCTGAACTCTTCAGAAGCTTTCTCACCTTGAATGTTCTTTCTGTTTTGTTGTATTTCTCAGATGTTTGATTCAAAGTCAGACCTTTCATTGCAGTTTTCATTCTTAAAGGGGAAATATACTTTTTTGAAACTGTACAACTTTTTCATTTATCGTTACAGCCTATGAACACCCCCCACATGTCATCAAAGAGGGACAAACTCCGAGAAGTTTTTAGTCCAGATGAAGGGTTTCTTTTTTATGTCGAAGCCAGACTATATTTAACGTGATGTCCCCTGCTGCTGAAGGAGAGAAGCACCTTTAATTAAGGTTTTTGCTATCTTGGTTCCACAGACAGACCACCATTAGAGCAGCAGATTGCAGCACCAATCACCGCTAATGAGAGACGACCCGCCGGTAATTTTTCCATAACATTTCCTCAAATAAATTCTGGTCAAAACAAAATTACCAACACACTTCAATCACTCATCCCCCCGGGCTTGAATTTTGAACGACTCGTGGCCAGAAGTATGTTTATTATTAATTATGCATACATCACTTTCCGCATAATTGTCAATTAGATGTGCAAGCTAGTGCGGTTTATCTAGAAATCAATATGCAAAAAACACCCCGATCTCTGCTGCTGGTGTGCAATGCTGTTTACGGAGCTGCCGGGTTTTGCTCTTCCTGGCCTTGACTGTTCCTGCTGGCCCTCCAGAGCTGGGGTCAACTTTGAAAACTTGTGCTTACAAGCCACAACCGGCAAAATCCTACTCAGAATGCCTTGATATCCTTTCTACCCCTCTCCTGAGCTTATCTTCTTAACCTTTATTTATCCAGGGAAAGTCCACTGAGCATGCTTGCTGTTTTCCAGCGGTAACCTGTTCAAGTATTCTGTCATCACACAGCCATCTTGGTAGGAAAATAACAGGTGATTGTAAAAAATTAACAGGTGATTATAACCAAATGACAGCCACAGCCAATGAACTGTCTATATTGTAAGGCACCATATTGATAGGAAATGCATGTGACTCATGCCAGTTACACACATTCACACCTGGGAGCTGCCCAGTACAACCACAGTTTTCTACTGCTGGCCATTGAACAGCTTCACTGGAGCAGATGGGTTTTGGGAGTCTTGCTCAGGAGCACCATGACAGAGGATGTTGAAGGAGGAGAGAGTGTCACTCATTCACTTTCCACATTTTCCCAGCCGGTCCTGGCATTTGAACCGGGAACCTTACCTTCAAGCTTCAAGCCTGCTTTCCTAACCTCTGGGCTTCTTTTTTTATCCATGATCATTGCAGGGTCAAAGGAGTATTTGGCTTCATTTGTTGTAAGGCAATTGGCTCTGACACTCCTTAATATCAGTTGCTTATAATGCTGGTGATCTAGGGATTTAGGCTGATTCTACTGTTGCCCTCATTATAAATCACTCTGAATAGGAGTGTCAACTGAACGCCTAAAATGTAAATGTAAAAAGAAAAGCCTCTGCAGGTTGGGGAGGAGAGTTGTGTTTTGCTTCAGCTACAATGTGTTTAGATTTTCTTTCAACATTTCCCCAGTGAACCAAATCCACCCAGCGAGAGAGGAAGAAAGCCCATAGCAAGAGTGTAGATGAAGAAAAATGTTTATACCATCTAGCCGGTGCAGACTTTTAATATTTGATCTCCATCTACATAAACTCGTTATGTAGGCAGTAAGTGGTGTGCTAAACTCCTCTGCTTCCTCATTAGGAGCTGTTGCATATAGATGTGAAGACATGTCTGAAGGAGCATAATGTATGTACTTTGTCAGAGCCAAAATGCATGTGACAGAGACTGCCTCCAGTTATTTATGAAAAAAAAAATAGAATCAAACTTGACAAAAGAATACCATAATCTGCAAAACCAAAACAGTAGTTTAGAATTAGACTTTATAACAATGCTGAAAGATTTATCTGTCCTTGGTGTTCTCTCTCAAAAGTACTTGGGCTGTTTACACATGAGCTATACTCACATTAATTCTTTAAGAGTTTGAATTGTAGATGGAAAATAAGCTTTTGGCAACTTTAATAATTCATAGTATTCAAAAGTCTGTTTTACCTCAATTATTGGCTTTATTTCAAATAATACAAACGTGAATACACTTTTTATAGCCTAAAATTTATTTAAAACTCACACTTAGCTTCAATCAATTACAAAGACAGAATTGGAACCGCAGTGTTTCAATAGGAGGCAACATGCTGCAATTGCAATTTGGGTCAGTTTTGGTGTTGGTCTTGGCCTTGACTTGAACCTGTATATTCCCAGACTTGGTTTGTCTTCAACTCAACTCTTTCTGCGTCAGCACAATCAGTTTTCACTTTTCAACTTTTTGGCTTGGTCCAGCTTAAACATTTCTTGAACATTTCTTGTCGTATTTCTCTGACTTTTCATCACAAATTTAATTTTGAAGGGAATGGATTTTGTGCAAATCTTGAATTTATTAGTGATGCATAGTATGGGAACTCTCTGCCTCTCTGGTCTATTTTTCATTTTCTCCCTCTCTCTCTCTCTCTCTTGCAAGCTGCAGGTGTGGGAGCATAGCTGTAATTACTGATTGAAAGTCAGTTTGCTGAAACACTGCCCAAACAGCCATACTGCTCTCTGCCCTTTTCACGACAACCCCCCACTTCACCCGTCAGCTATCAGCGAATGATTCATCTCCCTAATGTATGATTCCACCCTTCCCACTTGGTATTTTCAAATCCTGGCTTAACATGACATTTCAAAGGAATTGTTATAGCTAATGTTGTATTTTTTGCAGTACACATTTTCTCATCTTTAACTCTGTTTCTACCATATGGATCATTCAAGGGAGAACCTTGGTTGCCACTTCATTATTATTCCTCAAATTATAGCTTTATTGTTTGGTGAAACTTTATGTAGAGTGTTCATTCTGATAAATGAGGGCAGCACATTTCTGAGAAATGACTTAATATTGAATGTCTCGCCTATTTGCTGAGTAGTAAATTAACAATGGTGTGGAAGTGTTAAAATACACTATTGTTTAATTCTGCTAGCTTTCACTCCATTAACTTTTAGTGATGTATTAGCCTTTATTGTCTATGTTCTGTCTGGGTTCTATTGTGCTACTGCCTGTTAAAAGTCCCATGGCAGTAAAACTTTCCATCCATAGAAGTGTTTCTTTTATGGTTCATCAGGATTAACAGTGTCAGACTGATGTGTGTTGTGACGCCCCCTGCATTAAAGTTTCCATGTCTGATGGAGTCATTCAGTATTTCAATATCATCTGTGTAAAATTTACCAACACTACATTCAAAATGCTTGTTCAAAATGATTACATATTTCCTTTAATAAAGCACAATATATATTTCCTAAGAGTACTGTGTTTATTATAACCACTTTTTTGATTGAAAATAAGCCATTTTGAGACATCCCTAAGTATGTTCATTCTACTTCTAATAGAAATAATACAGTTAAAATCTACAAATAACATAACACTTGAATAAATACTGTATTGCCTTAGTTGTCTCCTTTCTCTCATAATATAATTTATCATAATTAATGCATTTTTAATTATAATAAAGATTAAATACAATTGTGTCCCTAAATCTCATGATTTTCAGGAAGTGACAGGACACAGGATTTAGGTGCCATATTGAACCAATATGTTTTCCTGCAGGTCAAATGTATTATCTTTCTGATAGAATGTTAAACTGATGGAAAATGGATACTTGAAAAAATAGACACTTTGTCCAAAAGGTTCCCATTTGGAGGAATGACTCAGTGATATTAATTATGGTTAAACTAATGACCATGATTATGGTTTGAGAAACACCTCAACTGCCTACCCTTCACCCCTACCACTTTGTTCCTTTTAGTGGAAGACTGCCATTGCTCAACTGACCAATGAGTGATAATTGGTTCATTTTGTATACACTCTAAGAATTGTACCAACAGTTGGCTTTTAACCACAAGGGAACCACTATTAGGCCTATATAGAAGCTAATTTCAGGGTGTTATATGACCACCTTCATGTTTTACAGAGCACTCGTGGAACTAAATGGTTTATTCTTCCAGTTATTCGAAAAACATTGAACTATACGTGATAGTCACATCGTATAAACAACTATGCATTGCGCGTTCTTTTTGACTGCTAATGTGAAACCGGTGTAAGTTCAAGCGGTTCTCCAAAAAAGTGGTGACTCCACCATTTTATCCTCAAATAATACTTGACCCATCATTTGTAGTGTACTGAGTGTTGTCAGGAGGTGTTAGCGCAGATATTGAAAACTACTAGGTAGACACAATACACTTGACCTTTAATGACACTCATTATTCACAACAACTTGCAAATAAAGTTTATCTAATTCCACTTATTCATAAATTTATTTTACATTACCTTCTGTCTTTCTTTTGCAGTTTTCTCTTCCCACCACTTCAGTAGTGTCATTATTTAATTAATGTCCTTGCGAAGCGTGTCACTGTGTCTGTAATCCTGTATCCATTCCAGCACTAATTATCTTAATGGGCTTCTCCAGCCAGCGTCACCACATGTTTTTCAGAAAACATTTTCGAACACATCTGGCTTAGGGCCGCATGGCTGAGACTTGGTTAAGGGATGAAGAGAGGACACTGTGTGTGAGCTGT
Organism: Centroberyx affinis; assembly: GCF_046629955.1. Lineage (NCBI taxonomy): Eukaryota > Metazoa > Chordata > Actinopteri > Beryciformes > Berycidae > Centroberyx > Centroberyx affinis. The sequence continues at coordinate 301,654 of NW_027281733.1, forward strand.
CTTGGATCGGCGCATCAGCTAAATCCTTCAAATGTATTAAAAGTGTTATTCCTTGTTATATTTACAGTTTGATTTTGAAGTAGCATGTAAATAGAATACGTATGACACCAGCTGAACAATTTTACCAGGGAAGTCAAGTTTTGAAAGCAGTTGCTGATCCTCCTGTGCCCGTATGAGTCATCAGGCACGGGGTGAATGGAATGTCAAATGAGCCACCAGGAGCCCTTAAAGTGAGATTCCACTCAATTTAACAATTCATATGCTTTTTCTTATGGCCTAGCACAAACCAGAATCATAATCTGACACACCCCGCTCTATAAGCAATGAATGGGAGTTTATGGTCTCATACAAAATACACTAAAACTTAATGATTCATTCCATTTGGTAGATTCTTACCTCCAAAGCACCTGAGTACATAGACTTTGAGTATTGGCTTCCCCAAAGAGAATCTCCTAGCAGGGTTAGTTCCTCTGTTCACCCACTGAGGGACATGTGACTGAATTTTTACATCCAAAGAGCGTCATAATACAGTAGTGCTATCATCTCTGAAGTATGAAAATGTACTTATCTTCAGAAAAATCACTTGGGACGCATTCACAGCCACTTTTATCATCTTTTTTCCAATGTATTCCCTATGGAGCTGCATTTCACTCTGACATATTCTGTCTCATTTCCAGCAACGGGAGACGGTCGCGAATGTTCCCATTTACAAGCCGTGCTGTCCCAAGGCAGAGCGCGCTTCAAGGAGTGATTTAGGCCGACAGGAGTGACCACAAGTAAACGAATGAGGTGACTGACAGACTTCAGGCTGTCTGCCTCGAGTCGAACACATGCAGACGCGGCGCACAAGTCCGCATCTGTGAGCGTCTGGCAGACACAGGTGAGGAACACATTCACTCACAGCGGTGTTTCTGGAACTATTCACATGTCCTGGAGGATTCCTCCATCCGTCACAGCAGGGGGGGAGCCAGGGAAGAGTCTGGCCTCCGCCGAGCTCTGGAAGGACATCTGCGTGCCATCATGATTAATTGGATCTTTCAAATGAAGAAAAAAACCAAGCAAAAAAACGCATTTAATCCCATTTTTGAATTCTTTGGAGCAACCCAAACACTTGCAGTTGCACAGTCAGGTCGCATCATTTTGTGGTGTGAATGGATTTTTACTATGAACGCAAATAGCACTCAAACTTATGCTCTTTATATCTGAATATTTAAAACAGACTTATATGGTTCAACTGTAGAGCTGCACTCACAGGCGATGGCTTTGCTCAGTAAAGGATATAATTTTATAATATTTAGTCATTTATTCATTCATGGATAGGGATTTGGTGGATATGTTGAGCTACAGCCACTGCTGAATACAGATTCTCTTCATTTTGCCTGTTTCTTGTATTTGGTGCATCTGCACTCTGAACTCAAGGGCCTGGGAATGTGACCGGGTCCCTCTGAAGGAAAAAGCGAGGGCTGTTTTTACACCGCCTGATAAACCCAAATAAACAAAGAAAACATATATATCAGCTTTTGTAGTACCGCAATATAATTTACCAGTGTCAGACACAAAGGAGAGGATGTGGATTTACTGCAGACATGGGGAAACGGAGGCTACTGCCAGCAGAACATTTTGCTCCAATAGACTTTGTGCGTGAGGCTGCGACATCTGGAGAAGGTTAGTGAAGATTACGGCCCGACTTGATTCACCCCTTTGCCGATAAGCAGTTGATTCAATCAGAGCGGAACGTAAAGAGGGAAGCAATATTTTTGTACATCAAAATACTCTACTGTCAAATTCAGATTTTGAACAGATTCACAGACAGATTCACAGACACCCGCCACCAGTCAGGTTCCTGACATTTTGATTGGAACTTCATTTTGATATAGTCGAAAGTCATTTTTTGGTTGGAACCTTTTTTATTTGCCATTTTGGTTGGTTTGATTTGGATGTCATTTTTGAGAGTTGGAGCTTTTATATTTTGCAGCCTGTCATTTTTGTTGGTTCTTTTTGATTGAAACCTAAAGTATCAGGTGCTGTAGGATGTCATTTTGTTTGGTACTTTTTTTTATAAGTACTGACATTTTTAAGCACAAACCATAACAAACTTGACATAGGAGCTCTGACATGACTGAAAAAGTGAAAATAAAGAACAAACTCAAGGAGGAATCTGCAGTAAATTAAAATTTACTCTTACTTCACTCTTAATGGTTTCCACTTATTTGAAACAATTTGCCAAATTTCCCATATAAACTGCTATTTTTGAAGCTAAACAAAATGTCAAAGAATGAAAGAATGCTGGAATTGGTGGTTTCTTCATTGCATTTTTTAATATTGTGAAAATACTAATTACATATATTTTAATTAATAACATTTTTTGACACCTGAATTTTGTAAATAATTTTGATGCATTTGACGACCAAGCATTTGTAATTTATAACAGATACATTACAGAAGTATTAAAATATTGGGAGACTCAACATTGAATCAATAGATCAACATAATACACCTCTAACCTCTTAACATTTCTATTTTCATGTTGATGTCTTTTCTTTCAAAAGAGCAACAGAATTCATCAAGGTTCCGGAATTTTCAAACCCAGACATTGAGGTTTCCAATAAAACTGCTTGCCTGCAAATAAAAATCATGACTCTATTTAGAGATATTAGAGGTGCACTCAGGACATCCATATTAGTGAAGAGAACAGCAGCGGTACAGAAAAATAACAAACTGGACGGCCCAATTCGAAGTGGGTCAAAAGACGCAAGAATGTGGGTTGGGTTGGACTCCAAACCTAACAGCCTAATCGTTACTGCACCAATAATCACAGTCAGTCTTTAACGGGGAGAGGCCAGTGCTCCAGTGGCAAAACTACCAATCATTCAGAAGGAATGCCCTAATTATTTTGGGGGAAAGCAAAAGGCCTCCAGTAATGAATTCCTGCTCCCTGCCTCCATAGAGCTGGCCCTTTGTTCCAGCTTCCCCATGGGCCAGTAAATGTCAGGTCTGTGATCCCGTGCTTCTATGTGACAACTGTTTAACTCACTAACAAGGACCAGTCCGGACGTTTTAATTGTTCTCTCGGCAAAGACTTGTCTCGTAAAGTAGTGGAAGTGGCCCTTCAGACACATACGCAGCCTCCGAACGGTGTACTTGTCTCTTGTAAATGTCAGCTAGGATAAAAAACTCCCCGTGTCTCGATGAACTTTGTGGAACATCTCCGTGGATGTCTCATTCGTTTACGTACCTTTTGCCGTCCCTGCTTCATCCTTCACCACCTTTCCAGGAAACATCACTCTCCTGTCCGTTGCACTCTCCTTCCCCTCTTTTTTCCCCTCTCGCACTTCCCATCCTTGTCTCTCACTCCTTATCTCTCCGTCCCGACATTTGCAGACATTTGTCTTTCATTCTCTGCTATGACAAGGGGAGGTAGAGCGATCGGAGCCATCTGACAGCAGGTGGTTTTCTCACTGTGTCTCGTTAGGTTTGGACCCACTTTGCTCGACAGGCAGCGAGTCCTCGGTGCATTGCTCACTTCAGACTCTCTGCTAGACTCTGACATTAAGTCCTAGACTGGAGTGTGTCTTCCATCGACTTTAGCTTTACCCAATTCTACTTGTCAGTGTAAATCATCATTCATTCATCATTCAACTGGAAAAAAAAGTCTTCATGCATCAGGACCCTTTAGTATTTTGTTGATTTTGAGCTGGAGTCTATCCCAGCACACATTGGACAGAAGGCAGTGAAACACCCTGGACAGGTGGCTGGTCCATCTCAGTTTTATTAGTAGTAATAGCACTACTAGTAATAGCAGCTGCATTAGTGCTATGTTGGTGGAAATGCATAAATGTATGGACTTTTCACCTTGGAACCAGAGTTGGCCATCTCTTGCCTCGAGGGTCAAATCTTTGACGATTGATGCTAATTCCTCTCGAAGCTCTATGATCTTTCCATTTCCCGCAGCTCCAGCTGGCTTTCCACATGCGGATCCATCACCGTTGCATCACCATCTCTAAACCCGCTGTCCTTTGGACGCCCAGGAGCATTCCACATGCAGAGCACACCTGGAACCAATGGCAAAATCCGCAGAGGAATTTGATTTGAATCTTGACTCGATTTTTGGCCACGGTTAGACAAGTGCCAGCCAGTCTCCAAGGAACACTGGTAAATGTTTTGTCCTTCAAGGGGACCGACTGTCCTTCATAGAGGGAAAAACACTGCTGTGCTGTCATAACAACATCGTCGTCGGCTGTATAACCTAGGTGACGACAGGACACACTCGGTCAACACCCATTTGTATTGCAGTGAAATGAACAGCAGTCACCAGTGTACCGTGCTCCTAGTCAATAACCTTTCATAAACACAGATAGATATGAATATGCTAGGAAGACTGCCGGGGCTGTGTGAGAAAGCTTCATAGTCAAGGTAAAAATTTCACAATAGAACTTTTACTTTGTTTTATTATTTAGATACTGCTCAATAAAACAGGGAATTTGTAGACAATCACAAATGATTGATGATGTGAATGACTGATTTGTAGAAAATGTTTTTTTCTAGTGCTATATAAGCCATAATGAAGTTTAATAGCACCCTGGTATCTCCTAGCAACCACATCTGCTGACATCATGGAGGTCACTGGAGAATTGGCTGTGCATAAATAATGGCTAAATATATAACAGCAAGGCTAAAAAGAGATACAGTATGTGAAAAAGATTGTTGTGGTGTGGGTGTAGGTAAGTTCAGCAAAGTCATAAGTAAAAGTGAATGGTCCAATAAGGTAGATTTGTTTCCAAAAGTGGGATACTGTAACACAGGAAACTTTCTTTAGCCCCCTTCCTGCCCCTCTGGTCCAAGTCTCTACTCCAAAACACAACAAGTTGTAGCTTGAGAAGAGTATGGGGAAAAATGGGGGAAAATGTTATTGTGTTGACTCCCAAAGCATTTGGTGATAAATCAGTACAGCTGATGCCCATTTGCATGACTTGCTTGTCTAATCCAAAGAGGTCTGATGATCACAGCTCTTCCCATGCACAGCATAGCCCCTCCCTCCACTAAGAGTGAGGGCTGTAGCAAATCTTCATATGCAAATTAGAGTATGACATAATTTTTGACAGATTTTTTGAGCTGCCAATACGTTCCTTGGAAAACAGTTGGCAACACTAGACACTGGATTTCTGGTATTGTTAGTTAGCTAAGTAGCCAGGAGGCAAAGCAATCGATGCTAACCTGCAATATTAACATGCAATTACTAGCCTCTACGAACACTAATGTAGCTAATCTATTACTACTATAGATATGTTAGCTAGTGTGCAAATCAGATCTGTTTACACAAGACAGTAACTGACTAGACACTACACTAGAGTAGCTATCTAACAAGCTGGCATTATCTAAACACAAAATCAGTCAGATCAGTGGGGAAATTATTAATTCAAATTCAAAAACAGCACAGAAATGAACCATGTCTATCCAATTTTGTTGAGACTGCCAATCAGCTGTTCACAGCCGCTGTTGCCCAATAGCTGAGGACCTCCAATATGGCTGCCAGAGGGTTTGTTACTTCACCTGGAAGCTTTCCATGTCTCACCTCTGACTGATCAACATGAATTTGCCTCCTGATGACCACAGCGCTGTGGTGATAAAGATTTGGGCCTATGCAGCTTGGAAATTTGAATTTGTTTTTCAATTTAGCGGGACTGTGGTTACTGTGACGGAGCCATATTACCATCGCCTTATTCTCAGTGACAGCCCAGGTGACACCCAGTGAAGATCATCATGTTAATTAAGCGTTACATATCTAGCTGCCACTCTGATTATCCAGGTGTGTGTGCAAATTCAATGAAATGCATATAAATCTGTCAGAACAGCAGAGAAAGCGTGGAAGTTCAGAGGCTGTTGTAAAATGCCGTACTTGAACTGCTAAAAATGGACAATAATTTCATTTTCCATCTTTTATCCTTGGGAACAGAAAGTAACAAAAAAACAAACAGGTTTTACTTTCCTACTGTGTTCCATCATCCACTTTGCCTAAGTGCCTCTACACAGTAGCCAGTAGATTAGATGTACTGCGCTTCCAGCATCAGGCTTTATCCTCCATACAGCCAGCACAGAATACCACTGAAGGGAAATAATTACATGTGGATGGGTGCTGTCATGCTTTCATGTATGATGGTCGATAATGTGCGCGCTTGTTTGCAGGACAATAAGTGGAACATAATGGTTCACTTCCATCTAGACATTAGTCAAAACAAAAGGGGTACAGGAGAGATCGGAGAAAGGAGAGAAGAATCCATCATATGTGCATCCGACGGCTGCCTCCTCAATCCATCATCCGTCAAGAATGATAACGTAGTGGGGTGAGTTCACTGTAGCGTCCTTAGATTCTTCTGGACTTCCACATAGTGTGTGTATGTGTGTGTGTGTGTGTGTGTGTGTGTGTGTGTGTCCAACCCTAGAACGAAAACACTACACTGAGAATGACCAGGAAATGTGTGAGAAATTAGATGTAGGGTCTATAATTTACCTATAATCATCTTCTCCATCATTGTCCTCTCGCAGCAGAATGTGTTCCTTCTCTGGGCGCAATAATTCATCGGCAATTCATTTCAAATTACATCTGAATTGATATTCACTAGCTGGAACATCTCTGCACTTTCTGGGAGGGAGGTGAACCTTAGTCCGCTGTAATTTCCTCTCATATTACTGAAATAGGATGAGATGGCATCAAGTCTCTCTCACTCCACTCTGTTCTGGGCGTCCAAGTTGAAGTTCCTTATTTGTCCCAGCTTTTGATGGAAATGACTTGGAATTTTGTCTGCTGTCAACTTGGAGAGGTTTAGTGACTCTAGGCTAAATTCAGATGATTGTTTATTCACCTCTTTAGACCACTGACTCGAGCAAAAAAATCACACCAAGCATGTTTGGAGTGGTTTAGTGCACCAAATAACCAAACCGAGACCATCTGAAAATGCTGATTTTGGTCCTCTTCCAAGCAAACTGTGGTGCGGTTCGTTAGAAGTGAGAATGCAATCCAAACTAACCCCTAAATGCAATGGATTATGGGTATAAGGAGGCAGACATCGACATCTGATGGCCAGCAGTTCCTCATGCTTGGAAAGCCTAGCATAACAAAAATGAACCAAGGGCAAACCGCAGTCTGGACAGATGCTCATATTTAGTTATTTCTTCATCTGTTCTTAACTGGTATGAACACCACAGAAGGTAAATTATGGCAAAGAGCCCAGACAAGTTGCAGGGAACGAAATCGGATTTGTTTTGACCGCAGTCTAGTGGATGGAATTTATTTTAGCTAGATAGAGAACAGACTTCTTTGTAAGTCTTTCTGAGGTTTTAGACCCTTATGAATTTCAGTGTCCATAAGATTATGTAACAGTCAGTGCTTCAGCCTCTCTCTTATTAGCTATGTACAGAAATGTGCTTCAGAGTAATCCAAATAATATCAATAATGTCAAACTGTGATTAAAACCAACTGTTGTCACCCGAAAATTCCTGACCGGGATTTCTGAAAAGGTTTAGTGTGTTTGAAAGTGGATCAGTCTCGAAACTGCAGTTGAGGAAAGGAAGGGTTTTATCCATTTTCAGAAAAATAGCTACTTGAAATTCATATAAAATATAGATGATTCTTTCTTCAAAAGTCTAAGTATTTGGATGGCTGTGTTCTGACTGTTCTGAGTTCAAAAATGTGTTTTTCTTTCATGTCTGCAGTCATTTTCTAAGGGTAGTTGGATAGTGGATTTCTCATTTTGGAATGAACCTCTTCAAATACAATAAACAGAAAAGTTTAGACAACATGCTGAGGTATGAAATCATGAAATTAAGTTCAAGTAGAAAATAAATGTTATAGTTGGATTGGCTACATTTCACTCTCAGGTTACAGGAGTTTTTTGGCAACAAATATTGATTTAGCGTGGAGAGGAATCAATGAACAGCTTAGGGAATCCCATAAAACACAAAACAAACAGTGATTTGTACCTTTTGGACATGAATCAAATAAATGGAGAGTTAAGCGTTTGGCTGAGCTGAGGGTTTGTCTTTACAGATGGTGGCTGGAGGATTTAACCATGGCTCAGTTTAGAGATGGGCAGCAGAACAGATGAGCTGGGCCATAATAAATCTATCATGAACATCTCTCTCTCTTCCAAAACTAAAGACATTGTTGCCACATGACCTCCAAGAAAAAAGAAATGGGAACATCAATCATACAGATTTCGCTAAAATAAAGAGACCATACAGTCAAAATAACCAATAACACGCCCATCAATCATAAGGTCCTGCTTTCATCTGCCAGAGAAACACTTAAGGCAAAAGAATGAACCTGTCATGAAATAATTGCTACAAGGCAAATGTATTAATCTACAACCTTCGAGCCATACTGCCAACAAATGAAAGATGAATGCATCAATTAATAGAATTTGTTCCGAATTTTCTGTTAGGCTACTCCAACTGCAAGAGAGCGGAGTTCTATTTCCAAGGACGTGACACAAGCTAGAGAGAAGTACACAGAATATGATGCAACTTAACTTGGAAACACTTTACTTGAATTGTTGGTTATAACACATTATGTCATCATACACACATTATAAGCACATTATACTAATTACATAAGAAAATCATCATAATGCATTGTCCATGTGTGAGCAAGTTATGAGTCATTGATGAGTTATAAGTAATAGGCTTGGGCAATATCCAAAATTTTATATTGCAGTGCTGTCCCTCCAAAATATCACGATATACGATATTATCGCAGTTTTTTTTTTTTTTTATTATTTCTTGTAAATTAAATCGAATTTATTAACAATAATAATTATTATTATTATGATTAATAGGCTAGAAATTTGATCTTACTGTTCAAGCATAAGCAATGGCCATTTGGTGTAATTTGTGAATTCCTGTCATTTCGATATTCGATACCACTGAAAATATCTCAATATTTGATATTAACGAATATCGGCCCAAGCCTAATAAGTAATGTATTTACCACTGGGGCCTATTTATTTATGTGTTTAGAATACATCATAGGCACAGTAGAATTACATCATAGAGGAATCAGAAATGCATTATGAATGTGGTAAACCCAGGCTGTTATAAGTAATGTATTTAGCACTGGAACTATTTATTTTGTTTACAAGACATTAAATGTAATATGAGCTGTGAAATTCTTGTCGGTGTGCCACAGTGTCTTATAAGTAATTCATGACATCAACGTTCAAAAGTTCAAAGTTTTTTTTCTCTCTGTTTCCTCTTGTGCATTATTGCTGTTTGGAAAAGGAACAAGGCAAGACATTCAGTCAGATTTCCCTCAGTACAAGTAGAAATGAAATACAGTATATTTACAGCATATTTGCTACCACTGTACAACATTTCCCTGTTGACTGCATTGAGTCACTACCTAGAAAACAATGAAATGTCAATGATCAAGCCAATTTGGCATTTTGCATTCAATGAAAAAAATTGCTAACTTTGACCTATCATTGGACGCATTCTTGAAAAGGTTTGTTCTCTCCGTAACTGTTTTGTTAAATTGCGATGAGTGCTGCCCAAAAGACTAGCTGATTGATTAGTGAGAGTGATTGTCATGGTGCTTGGCACTCTGGGCTGATTGGTTTCACTTGGTCAGAGTCTTGTTTGTTCTGACTCACAGAGGCTGCCGGTCCCAGATAAGACCCTTAGGACTTAGGACCATAGATTTCAGTTGCAATACTGCTTATTCCTCCGCATTCGCTATTGATCACAGTGGCTCCGCTGATTGAGAGATGGATAGAAACAAGGAGGGGAGGTGGTCGAGCTAAACGTTAGAGAAGATTGAGGGTTTAGGAGTGATTGGTGGCAGGGTGGCGGAGTAAGATAAAGACAGAAGAGCCGGGGAACATGAAAGTGGGTGCTGTAGAGGAAGAAGGGAAGGGAGAAAAGAGGGGAGAGCTGCCTCAATCTAAAGCCACTTCACCCCTAACATCTGCTGTCATCACAGCACCAAGATAATTACCCACAAGGCATGACCGGCTTCTCTAAAATTATATAGTATGCACCTTTAATTTTCAGCGCGGCTGTCCTTTGAGCGACCCGATTCTGACTGTGTTTATCAAACAGGCCGGTATGAAAGTCAAGCCCTCGTTCCACTTTGTGCCCTTTCGATCGAGATGAGGCCAGACAGCGTTGCCGTATCAAAGCACTTACGCGCAGACCGCCGGCGCTCATTTGGCCTCCGCTTTGATCAGCATGACCCAGGGATTTGACACTCATTAGCCTTACTGCTGAGTTGAGCCCACAGGACCGACACATTGTCGTTAGCCGACGTCCACATCTACAGATATTCTCTCTCGCACCGTCTCTCTCCCTCTCTCTCAATCGCCATGACATACGCTTCAGAGAATACACACGAGCGCACAGCGGCTGCTTCTCATCACGTACCATTACGCAGCTAATAGCAACGGCTGACTCAGAATGTCCCGCTGTGCTTTGTTGTGCTAATGATCAAGTCCAATTTCAGAGAATTTTCGGCCCAAATTGACGGCCGAGAGGAGAGGCTTGTGACATTTCAGGGGCTTGATCCTTACGCTGCTTGAAACTTGACTGGACGTGATGTTTGCCACAGCGAATCCCACCGGCCTGGTCATGATGTGGATGGATGATTAAAGAGCAGGTGGAGCCAAACTGCAGTTCAAATGGTTTCCTTTCTGCCTCTGTAGCCAAACACAGAGCTGAGCTGCTATAACAAAAATACAAGTAATAATGTCTTCATGCCTAGGAAAAGTGTTGCTACCTGAAATTCTATTTAAGCACTATTTTGAAAACAAAGATGATTATTATCTTTGAAAGCTATTTTGTAAGCAAGATTCTCAAGATGACCCTTAACTTTGATTGAAACCAGTAATGGGCTTTTACTTTCATGCCAGCAATCATTTTGAAAGAGCAGGTGTGTTTTTTTTAATGATGTGAATCTCAATTTGGAAAGAAAAACACTTTGAATTCTATGAGGAGAGAAGGTTAAGCGCTGTTTTTATTCTTTAATTAAATGAAGTTGTTGGGGTTTTGATTATAACATGCTAGCTGACTTGTTCCTCTGAGCGTCACACTGTTTCCATCTACAGCAACACATTCAGCCTCAGATCAGTCAGGTTTTCAGGACACCTGGTGATGCTTTTGTTCTGTAAATAGAGCTTCGAAGATATAGAAAACAAAGGCATCAAGAGGCCAGTTCAACTCAATTGAACTCCATAACACTTTACAGCACTTGAGAAAATAATTTCTGCTGTTTATTTTGAGCTGTATCTAATTATTAAATTATTAAAGACAATAGAAGTTTTATTATTGTGAAGATTTAACTTTAAGGAGTAACTAAACCCCAAACCCAAGTCTTTGGTGAAGCCTGACACCTAATGGCGAAAAGTAGGTTACTGAACTGGCCATCTGCTATTGGCTAGTCTTTGTGCCGGGTGATGTCACCCTATAGAGTCCAACAGGTGATGACTGGTGATCTCCTGGCACTAAAGACCAGCCAATAGCAGAAGGACAGTTCTTTTCCCCATTAGGTGTCAGGCTTCACCAAAGATTTGGGTTTGGGGTTCAGTTACTCTTTAAGGATGGATCTTCACACCTTAGCTGTGAATTTTCACATAACTCCCACAATCACTAAATGCATTGTTGTGCAACAACTCTAATAATTATACAGACTGACCATCTTTTAACAAGGTATTTTCTTTTTCTGCAAAGACAAAGTAAAAGTTTTTGTTTTGGTAAACTACTCACTATCCAGAGCTGCAGAAATGCTGCTCTTTTAGGGCAACTGCAGTTCAGATATGCATCTCACTTAACTGATCAATTAGACCAATCAGTGTCACAGAGTTTCCTATATCTCTCAATCCTGCTCATGGGATTTATTGTTCAGGCTGAATATTGTAAATACACTGAATAGCCTCAATCATGTACTGTAGCGATACCTGAAGTGTTACGCCTCATTGGCAGCCACAGCCAGTGTCAGAATGATCGCAGCAGATATCATCAGTGTCTATTCAACTTGTTAGCCTCTGTTAGAGTGTCAGCACCCTCTCTATCTGTCACCCTTGGGTCAGCTGACCTCAAGCACTGGTTGAGAAAACCCATTAATTTGACCTGGTGTCAAGCGACAAAGGCAGCTGCTACAAGCTACAAGCTAAATCACTGTCATGTGAAAACCTCATAACTCCAGTTTTGGTTATTTTCATGTCTTAACTTCAGTTGAAGGATTACATGGCTCTCTGTAGGTTCGAGAAATCCTACCATCCTTGGGCTGATGAAAACCTTTCAAACCCTGTTAAATATTAAAATCAAAAATGCATGGTGGTGAAGCTGAAATCAAGGCTGTTTTTCTTAGATCCTGAAAAGTTGATATTTCAATATACAAGGTCGTCACCCAACAGCGAGCATACAGCGAGGCTGAGGACACACTAGAGGATTATCGGGAAAAGGTTAGATTCATGATAATAATGCAAACTTTGTGAACTCCTGTCCTACAATGAAAGTAAGTTACTAGCCTATAGCTAACATTATATTTTTTTTCCGATAAAGCCTATTCACCTCCAACTCTCACTGCAAAGTGCACAGCCCACGCTGACTGGGTCTCTCATACCAAATTCTCTTTCTGTGTTTCTTCTTTGTTTTTTGTTTTTTCAGTGCATATTGACGCACGCTGCTTTAATGTGCATATTAATGCACACTGGATCACATGGGTTCCTGTGAGATTAAAGGTCCTGACTATGTTATATCAGGAGTCAGCAGGATAATCTCAGTTATAATGTTAAGTGTGTGATATGCCGTCTTTGCCTAATCATCTAGTGTGAATATACGTACAACTGAGAGCATAAAAAAACGCTATGTTTATAAAACATTAGGTGTGTGATGCAATACGTTTTCAAAATCGGTAAGGATTTTGAAAAGTCTTCTTCTCTGTACCCAGCCTACGGTCTTTAACAAGAGTCATTACTGCGTTCTGGTGCCCATATCCCTCCATTTGTGGTTTGTTACCCCTCATGAGCATCTTGTCATGTCTCATTATCCTAGCTGTAGGAAGGAGCTGCAGGTTTAACAACCCGCAGAGAACAACAGAGTGACAATTGGCCGTGATGGACGTGATGGAGACCGACAGGACGGACGTGGACAACAAGAGCGATGCGGGACAGCACAGTCAACGCTCCTTTGTCAGCGCTCGTTTCCAGCGCTCGCCCCCCCCCGCCTCCTGTGTAATTGCAGAGGTGTAATTGCTCAGGTCGTCACTCCCGCACCTGCATTTGTCAACCATGGTGAAGGAACCTGGCAATGACTCATCCAAATAGGGATGGAGGAGGAGGAGAGGAGAGGAGAGGAGATGAAGGGAAGAAAACAGATAATGAATTGGGTTTGGGGTGGAGAGAGGAAACGAGAGATAGCGATGTGGGCGGGTAAGAGGGAACACAAGGGACCCGGGAAGGAATGGAGGGGGCGCCGCCGCCGGAAGCCAAATTACGCCCCGACGCCGAGCCTGGAGACACGCGAGGGGGTCCATTAGCCGTAATCCCACGGCCCGGTCCAGATACACGCCGAAAAACAATCCCGCCGCTTTGATGATTGCAAAGAATGGGGAATAAAAAGGACATGAAAACAGAGTCTAATTGCGCTGCTATTTTCTGCTCCCTCTCATCCATCGACTGGAAGGGAATACTTCTATCGATCGGAGTGGACACTGGCACAGATAGGGAAGGAGCATCAAACTTTCATTTTAGAGGGCCTTTTCTGCATTTCTTTTCTACATACACAAGCTCTAGACAAGAGTAGCGCAAGTGGTACTTTGCCAAATTGGAGATTTACCTCCATCATTGTAGAGCAAAGGAATAATTGGCATTCCTATACACGATTAGAGACGGCACCCTCAATTGGTTTTCCCTCATCAGTGGGGGGGTTTGGCTGCTTTCAGTGCTATTTCAGTCTGATTATCTCTTCCCCCACCATTGCAGCCCGGCGAGGAAATCACTTTGGTTATGCTTGAGATATGCCGTTTATATAATTTCTACAATTTTCCCTTTCTTCCTTTTCCGACAGACATAACAAGTTCAGAAATTCTGCATGAAGCCATCAGTTGAAAAAAAAAACCCCAACCTTCCATTTTTAACTGCAAGCCGCTTGCTTCCCATCTGCTTGCCGTTTGTATCTTTGACAGTTTTGTTTTTTTTCTGTCTGCTTCGTGTCTTCTTTGTTTTTCTGCTCGTCACTACTCTCTATTCTCTGCCTTCTGAGACAGATGGTTGCTCTTCTTTCACAGCACACACACACAGACTAAGAGATATGTCAAAGCAAGCACATAAGCACAGATGAGCAATTGCATAACGTTCCTGCACAGTACATACAGTATATAAATAAACCCACACAGTTTGCAACAAAGCACGTACTTACACTAACCTTAGTTTACACCATAAAAGCTTCCTGCCATCTAGTGACTTTTCCCCAGTATGTAGACATCAGTCACCAATTACATGGCATTAATGTTTTTTGTTTGTTTTGTTAATTTTTTTGGATGAGAATGCTTCACCGACTATGTGTTAGCACTTTCAAAAGAAAACAAAAATCGGAAAAAAATAAAAGCTATTTTCTGCTTGAGCACTTATGCTAATTTACTTGATGACTTGGTGTTGACTTTAACTCAGTGCTATGAAACACAAGTCCCTCTAAGATTGGTTGTAAACGTAGAAGAACATAAATTAGGTGCTGAAACAAGCACAACATCCAAGTCCAAATGGCAAACAGTTTTCCCTCTGCAGTGAGAATCCACGGCTGGTTAGTTGGCACGCTGACAGCCACTCAGATACCAAGGAGCAGCTTTATTGCCTTTATTGCTAAGAAAACCACTATTGTGCTTTGTGTTAGTATTAGTTAGTGTGTGTGTGTGTGTATGTGTGTGTGTGTGTGTGTGTGTGTGTGTGTTCCAAAAGCAAACAATGGAACAATCTATGACAGAGTGACTTTAAATTCTTATCTTTTCTAAGCCATTTGAAGTCAGACTTCAAATGGCTTAGAAAAGATTAAGAATTTAAAGTCCACTCTGTCCATACGATTGATTCAATTGTCTCTGCTTTTGGAACACACACACACACACACACACACACAAAAACAGATACACAGATACATATACTTTCACATAGTAATGTGCCACTCTTTTAGCCCAGACATAATGGCCCTCATTCATCAAGCTACCAAGGAAAAGAGCACAGAATCTACCGTGGAAATGATCCTACGACACTTGCTACGTCTGATTCATGAAACTTTCTCACTCCAAAGTTATATCGTCGATTGATAAATCAGACACGACCGCTGACTGAGCATTAATGTCCTCTAGTAGCAGAGTAAATGGAGTGAAGTGCACAGCTTCCAAACATCCGATTATGCTCCGTGCCTCCATAAAGAAAACCCAAAAACCTTCTCAATAAACTGGACGTCATCTACCACACTGCCATCCGCTTTGTCACCGGTGCCCCTTTCAACACTCATCACTGTAACCTGTATTCTCTAGTCAACTGGCCATCACTCCATACCAGGCATCAAATCCACTGGTATCAGTTCATTTATAAAACTATCACTGGCAAAACCCCCCCATACCTCCGCTCACTACTCAGTATCTCCATCAGTAACAACAATTTACGTTCTGGCAAATTCATTATTATGGTCATTCCTACTCCGCACCTCCTTCGGCCGTCACTCATTCCAGTTTGCCGCTCCTAGTGACTGGAATAAGTTGCAAAAGATGCTAAAACTCTACACCTTCATTCCGTTACCCTCCTTTAATAACTCATTACAAGCGATAGTTTCTGATCACTGCACCTGCTTTTGAATTTGCTTCTTCTGGACCATAGTACATAGATTTTTGTTGTTGTAGATACTGTATATATTGTGATGTCTTAAATCTGACTAATGTTGTTATGTACTTGCTGTATTTATGTGTTAATGTCTTGCACCGACTTGCCTTCTGTTTCAGGTGGTCATTGTAAATGAGAAATGGATCTCAATTGACTTATCTGGTTAAATAAAGGTTAAAAAAAAAAAAAAAGAAGAGCCTATGCGTCTTCTGAAACTTGCAAAATATTCACCATACGAATTGAATATTATATTTCAAAATGTGGCAAGAACAATTAATATAACCCCTCTGCTTCTCTTTCTCTACATCTCCTCCTTTGTGATTGGTACAGATTTAATAAGGGAAATCAAGAAGGGATAATGGGTTTTACCTGGATTCACCCCATGAGTGTACTTAATGAAAAGAGTAAGCGTCCCTAATGTTTTGTACATTCATGAGATCTCAAACACAAGACAATTATGGAAGGACTGAGAGAGGAGGGGAGGGGGGGGGGGGGGGGGGGCTAGGAGAACAGAGTGAAGTCGTACATCACTGTGACCTGATTAGCGTTGATCAGCATTTAATGATCCTTTAAACAGACTTGTTTAGTGGAGGGATGAGAGGACAGCGGGGGGGGGGGGGGGAACAAAGGGAATATAAAAAAAAGAAAAAGAGCTGAGTGAGCCGGGAGAGAGATGGAGAAACAGACGAGGAAAAGAAATATAGAGAAAAAGAGGGGAACACACGCTGCTTGACGCGGAAACGAATGTAAATTTAATCGCGTTTGTCTTGCCTCAACATTAATTAGAGCCGCTGGTTTTAACGCTGCCATGCAACCTCTAATAGGCTAGGAATAGGGAGGTAAGTGAGGTAATGAGGGAGAAAGCGCACATAGCTAATAATCAACCAGAAGAAACGGTTATGGGTGTTTTATTGACCTGGTAAGTCATTCATAATAGTTGGCATAAACAGCAGTATGAGCCAGCTCAGTATAGGCACAACAAGTGGAAAAACACATACTTTTCTGCACCCACATAACGCTGTTTGTTTGTGCATCACTTCACGATGTATTTTATGATCTGTAAGTGTTTTCCTCCTATAGCCATGCCCACGT
Organism: Centroberyx affinis; assembly: GCF_046629955.1. Taxonomy (NCBI): domain Eukaryota; kingdom Metazoa; phylum Chordata; class Actinopteri; order Beryciformes; family Berycidae; genus Centroberyx; species Centroberyx affinis. The sequence continues at coordinate 318,609 of NW_027281733.1, forward strand.
GTTTTTTTTTCAAGAACAGTCACCTTGCCATGGAGGCACAGAACAGAGAGAAAGGCACAAAGAACGGAGAGGTGGAAAATAAACAGCAGCACTGGATTGAATGCAGTGCAAGGAAAGCAGCAGTGCAGCAGCACATAGATTGGAGGTCATAAGAAGAGTGGTGGAATCCTGGTCAGATCCTAAGTAAAAGTTCTGCAGTTTACTTAAGTAAAAGTATAGAAGTATTAGCAGTAAAATGTACTTAAGTATCAAAAGTAAAAGTCCTCATTCTTTCAGAGTGTTAAATTATTTAAGCATTAACCTGTCAGAAGTATTTTAATGATGTCGGTCTAACTGCTCCATATACTGTTGGGGAGTTTAAACTCTAACAATGCATCATATTTTATGACTTTATTGTATGTTTATTGCATGTAAAACCTTATTCCTTATAGTAACCTTATAGTAAAGTGCCAGTACCTGAGTAAATGTGCTTGGTTACTTTCCACCTCTGCATAACAACTTCAACACCACAGCCAGTTGAATAAGATATGTTTCTCAATAGCAGCCTGCACACGCAGCACTCGTACCACTGTGTCCACATCAAGGAAAAGCTGTCGCTCAGCGACAGGCGACAGGAACAAAGCCAGCTGCTTTATTTTAAACCCATCCTTTGTTCAGAAGTCCTCCCTTTCCCTTTCATACTTGAGCAGGTTTTCGCCTGAGCGACATCCAATCGCATACATAAATGCAGGGTGGGAACGCCAGCGAAAGGGAGAAGCGCGAGGTGGAAACATTGAGCACGAGTCTCATTCTTCTCCTGGTCTTTCTGAGCCAGGAGCTCTGGACCGTTCCTGTCTGAATAGATGGTGATTGTTGGAGGGCGACCTCAGCTGAACTAACCATTGATTCAACGATGCTTACATGCCCTCTTCTGCTCTCGGTCCACACCTCGCTCAAGTGATACACTGCACACTTTGCTTTTTGTGGGGATAATGACATGTGCGGCAGCTTTGATTACCATGTAGTGAACGCACTGAGGATAATTCCTTGGCAGAAGGTACCTGTTATGCTTGATGACGGGTTATTAAATTCATATTTCTGTTTAGGAAAACAGGTAGGAGACTGGAATGATTCTTAGTTTCTAATATTAAAGGTCCCATATTATGAAAAACACGTTTTTCCTTGCCCATACACATATACTTTAGTCATCCCTCAACCTAACAACCCCCAGAATGTGAGAAGTGAATGCCTCTGCATTGTTGCTGTAGCCTCCTTCCTGGGAAAACATGTGCTTCTACAAGCCATTTTGATTTGGCTCCCCTTGTGACGTCCCAAGGGGAGCGATTTGCATACGCCGACCTCCAAGGTGGATAACCACTCCCACTCCTCTCTGCTCTCTGTGCGCTGTCGCCGCCATTGTTTTTCTTCGCTACTACAGCTTAGAAGATGTCAAAAGCAAGAGCAAAACATGCTAAATGTTGCGTTGTTGGCTTCAAGGCTGAACACAAAGCTCTACACTGCCTCCCAGCATCGGAAGATAAAAATCATTTTTTACAATAACGTTCTGACTACAGTAAACTAAGTCCAAATTTGCATGTTTGTGCTAACCGCTTTACCTCGGACTGCTTCTTAACGAGTGTCAATACAAAGCAGGATTTACATCAACACTGCTCCTGGAAGATGGAAGATGGATTTATCCCAACTGGATGTGGCCCAACAGCAAATGTGCAATCGGTAAGTGTCACCACTTTGTGATAATATTTACAGTTGGGTGCAGTCAGCTGGGCTTGAGAACATGTCGATGTTTGCTAACGTGTGTAAAGTTATGTTCCATTTGCTTGTTTGCGACATTGTTTTCATGTTTGTTTTTTAACACAGTCTATGGTGCTTTGTTGCTAAATCAGTTGCCTTCTCTGGAGAGATGTGTCCGCTAACGTAGCTTGAGAATGAGAAATGAATACGGTAGTTTATGGTGTTTCAGTTCGATTAGCATCGGGTAGCGAATTAGCTCCAGTCCCGATGGGACGGGGTTTGATGCGGGCCTGTGAATACGAGGAAGCCTGTTGGCCACAACGACAACAGTTAGCAATCGTCTAGTTAACCAGGTCCCGAAAGGACAAAGCTACTATGATCCAGGCTAGGGGCTAGTGCCATTAGCAGCGTGCTAATCTAGCGTTAGCGTTAGCATTAGCGTTAGCTAAGGTTAGCTCCTCTGGCTCACTTTGCGGACACATCTCCTTACTAGACAGCCGCACCTAACGTGGCAAAACTCGAACAGTACTTTGTTTATCGGGGACTCTGGTCACCGCAAACATTTCACTTCTAACGCCAAAAGAATGGAAGGGAGTTACTGGCTGATGACATGTAATATTTCACGTTCTGTCTTTGCACCTAGTCTGGTAACTCTAGTCTTGTAATCAGCTGGGTTGTGGCAAAAAATAACTAGAAAACCTGAACAACGAGACTACAATAAATGCTACCTTTCTCGAGGTTGTAATGTCCTATTTTTCTTGAGACTGTGTTTAGAATCAACTACATAGTAATTATTGAGGCTGTAGTTTGTGGTAATTGTGATTGCAGTATATTGTAAGGTGTAGGTATTACTCATGATGCAATATCCTAAAAGATATTTGAGATTTTGATTGCATTAAACATTGCTATTCCCTGCTATGGGACCAGCACATCTCAGACAGTCATTAAATAAATACACAAATGTTATAACAAAGTATAAATAATTTATGAATCAAAATTGCACATTTTGCTACTCGCCAGTGTCAGGCCACACTATGCAATGTATATTCTTTTGTAATGGAACAACTGATGACTTCTGTGTTTCTGTTACTCCACAGATTACGTCGATGAGTTGATGGACCTCATCTTTGATCAAGTCTTCCAGGACCCTGCACCTTATGTGAGCCAGTTTTTGAAGATCCCCGTCCCAGAAGACCCGTGCGCCCAGTCTGACAGGCCAGCCAAGGAGGACGTCATTGCAGCCACGTGTCTCGGTTCAATCAAGAGGCAGTCTGAACCCGACGCAGCTGGCAGCATCAGGGAGCTCACAACATTTGCACAGCACCACACACACTGGTATCAATACTCTGACCCTGCGACCTAGAAAGCCCCAGCACTAGCTGACAAAGGATCTGTAGGCTAGACACAGGGTACACACACTGTCAATATATTTCATTTGAATACTTAGTCTCTTCTTTTGTTGTTTTGGTTATCTGGCATGAGGTCAGGTTGTAGTTGAGTGTTTTCCACGAATACATAACAGATAACTAAAAACATCAAATTATAAATCAGTTTTGTGATTGATACACCCTGTGTACACTCACAGATGTAGATTTTGTAACATAACAGCAGCCCATTATGGTCCTGCATAAGCAGTATGTTATGTTTCTACATGTGCCTTTTTTATGCCTTTTCTATAATAAAATAATTTTATTCTGTATGAACAGTCAGTGTTGTGGTTACTTATTGGTTTCACATTTAATTGACATGGGTGTGTAAAGGGAAAAATGTATATAATCCCACACACAGTGTCTACACTTCCATGGTGTTTTATTACATTTCAATGACTGAAATGTAATAAAGCACCATGCGAGTGTAGACAGTGTGTGGGATTATATTACTTTTTCAGTAACTTTTGTCCTATGCCCCTGTCACTATAAGACTTTTAGGTGTGCTAAAGTTTTTTCTACATGGATGTGTAATAAAGTATAACAACACAGTTATTTTACTCAAATTTATTGTCATGTAAAGTATTATCCAAAGTCACATGTTCAAACCAATTCATGCACAGAATGCATAAAAGAAACTTACTGCTCTCTACCTCTAAGCTGTAAGGGCCCATAGTCTGCTTTATAAATGTTCATTGCATTCTGTAGTGAGAACACATTCAAACATACAGGCTCCAGACCAGGATGATCAACATGCATGTAGGTGGATCCTGAAGCTGCTTCATTCTTCTGGTAACCTAAGGAATGAGAAAGGGTAACTGTTATTGAATTTTGAAAGCTTTATATGAACATTACACTGACAATTACGTTTATCTATATTATATGTTTATTAGCACAGACAATTTAGAGTAGATGTGAGTACTGCACAAGCTAATGTACAGGATAAACAAAGGTGTCAACTCTAAAAGAGGTAAAATGTTATGTACAGGGGGAATGACCAGCAGGCCTCCATGAGATGCAATGTTTGAATATTTCAGCTATAGTTCTAAACCTGTTGAGCTAGCGTTATAGCTGAATAACACTGGCATAAATTACGACAGTCATATTTCCAAATGGTAGATAGCATGGGACATAACCATATGTTTGCCGGTGTCGTGACAATATTTGTATCCACAGCAGATGAGTACTTCTTTTGCGTCTTCACATCAATTTGATGTAATTGAACGTAATAACTACATAATGTCTGGTGTGGATTTGTTTCCTATCGCTAGCCAGTACAACGGCTATTGTAAGACATTTCATGGAATAACATTACAGCAGCTACCCAAGTAGCCAGCTAAAAGCTACCGACACCTACTGTGTTGACAAGCTTACTAGACAGCCTCAAACCACCAGCACCGGTGAATGTCAGGCTAAAAACGAATCAAACAAACCATACGGTATAGTTACAGTGCGAGACACTCCGGCAGGTAACGTTAGATATCGTTTTTATGGAACACAAATTTGTCCGCTACGGCTATCCAGAAACATAGCCGCCGCAACCACATACACAAGCACAGTGAGAAAGTACGAAAACAGTGAAATTTCAACCTACCGTTCAGAGACATCCTGCTGTAACCGTGTCTGTAAAACTTCGGTAGTTGCATCCTCTTGTTCGGTTGACAGATTCCGCCTCAAATATTTAGGTTTTACATGTCGAGTTTTCTTCTACAAGCAGCTGCCATGTTGGTCTTGGAGTTTTTCCGCGTCTGCACCCCCTCACCCAGCTGATGAGGCGGCCAATCAGAGCAGCGCCTCATTATCCTGGCATCCCCGCCACTCAGAACAGCGCATAGTTAATGAGGGGAGAAACAGAGAGGATGGAGAGGCCCCATAGAGCCTGGATTTGTGTGTTTTTTGCAACAGAATTCATAACCTTATTTTAAAGACCACTGAGAAATGTTTTAAACAGCTAAAAAGAGCATAATATGGGACCTTTAAAGATGGCGGGGGTGGGTGATTTTTGGATAAACAAAAGGGTCCTCGTGGAAAAAAGAGAGATCCAACATACTCCAAAACTCTGTTAAAAAGACTTTCTGGCTTTGACAGCAGTGGCGTGCACAGACTCTAGGGCCAGGGGTCAAATCCTGTGAAAGGACAATCTCTGAGCTGTCATGGCTCAATTGAGTAAGGTGCCAACTGTGTAAACTGCAACATTTTCAGTTTGAAAACTTGCCCCACTCCCAGTCTTTTTCACCGTAAACTAAGAAAGCAGAAATGCCATGAAAATTATCTTCAAGAGGGCACTTTTAAAAACTCATTTCTGGTGAGTTTTGTACAGTGGCAGGTAGACTTCTCATTGAGATTAATATGTACTCCAACCTAAAAATTATAGCTATAAAATAAAAATCCAATATGAAATGAAACAACTTTGAAATATGAAACAGGACTCTACCAAAGTAGTTTCTTTGTTTAGCAAGATAGTTTCATTTCCATTTTGCAGCAACTAAGAAAGTTTCCATACAAGATAAGAAAGCACTCGATCCATATTTATAATTCTGGATGATGTCACATTTATACATACAAAATAACTAGTGTTGGTATTCAGTAACTGAAATGTTGATCTTCATCCACAAGTTGCACTGTTCTATCAATAAGAGTCAATGCTCATCTGTTTTTGTCCTTAAGCTTTTGCCCTTAAGTGAAACTGCACTAGGCAATTTAAAAATGACTTTACTGACAGTTTTCCGTTTTAAAAATTTGGCCAATATTCAGCAGAAGCAATCATATAGTTAATGGTGTGAAAATGACACAAGTGAAATAGATGAAGGCCTAGGTTTAAAATGTAATGTTTGCTTCTCAAAGCAGTTCGGCATCTCTCACCGCTTTGGCAGTTTTTGCAGCCGAAGGAACTACAGACATTTTATCCGCACAGGTTGGATAAGAGAAGGTTTCCCACACATCAAAAGTCAGTATGTAGAACGTGATCTAAAGTGATGCGGCTTCACCGGTTGTGTTTTCTGTTCCGTGGAAACACTGGCATGATGTACTGAAAATAAGTCGAGATGCATTGTAAATCCGTACCTGTAACTCTGCGATATAAACATCGAACAAAAAGTTCGGAAATTTGTGTTTGGTAGATTATTTCTCTGTTGTAACAATGCTTCTTGGCAATACATTTTATACCGTTGGAAAGCCTGTTTATTTCCCTTTTAAATGGTGCCCCATTTGTAAGGAACATGCATTTGTGGGATGAGCAGCACAGCTGAGTATGTGGGTTGCGCTCATGAAAAATTTGCCAAATCTTCTCTGCCAATGCCAAACAGCTTATTATGCTGTTGCTATTGACTCTTGTTTTGAGCTTCCGGTACCCCCAGGTGCTGACAATCAGGTACCTGATTGGCACCTGATTGGCAGCACCTGTGAGCATGGGCCCTGCTACAGTGGTCAATTGGTGTCTGCTCCAAGAATCGGCATGCCACGTTTGTCTGATCTCGATAAGGCCTGTGCGATAGGGCAACTTTGAATTTGAATTTGTCTATTGAGTGAATGATACGCTGCTCGTTCACGCTGCTCGTTCACGCTGCTCGTGCTGGAGTGTGGTGGTTGCCACCTGTTGCCTCTCCTCTGGTGAAGCCCTGGTTGATTTGGGTGCCGGTCATTGTGGTTGCCTTCGTGAAACTCCGGTACCTACGTGATTCTGCCGGCTGGCCGGTCGCTAAACTCTCTGTAGCCGGCAGCTCAGGGGGGAAGTTTGCACTTTCCATCTGTGCTGCTGACTCTGGTTGTTGCCCGTGTCATCTTGCTGGCTAGCTGCTCCTCACCTGGTGGTCGACTACACTGGGGGTAAGTTTCCAATTGTCTCCTGTGTGGTCAACTTAGCTGCGGTAGCTGGTTGCAGTGGCTCCACAGATCGGTGTCCCATTTGCTATCCGGGTTAGCCGCTGGGAGGTTGGGTGCTCTACAGCAATTCCTTGCTTGTTGTGTGTGTGGACGTGTGTGTGGACGTGTGTGTGTGTGACGAGTCGGCCGTACTGGCGTGTGTGTAACGAGTCGGCCTTACATGCGCAGCTTGCTGTATTTTAAATAAAAACTTCCAATAACTAACTTGCAGTGGCAGCTATTTTTTATTTTAATTTTATTTTTTCCCTTACTATACTGCATTTCCTGATTTCTGGTTTTGTTTTTGCCGCCTGGCGCTGTGATTGGTCAACGTCAGCTGTTTACACCGGCTGCTCAGAATACCCGGGCCGGAGTAGTCTTCTTAGCTGGAACTGGATTACCTTATTAATTACTTAATTCTGGATTCTCTGCTTTTACCTGTTTTCACCTTGTCTCCTGTCACTTGTTACCTGGCACCTGTATTTTTCTGCAATACGCAAGTTTTGTTTTTTTTTTTTGTTTTTTTTGTCTACTGACTTCTCAAACAGAACAATACTGCAGTCCTACCTTTTTAGACATCTTAGTGGAGTGGCTACTGGATACTATCACTTAAACTACATTCAGCATGGCACAGTGTGTCTCCTGTGATCTTACCATCTCTAAGCTGAAAGCGGACATTTCTCGCCTGAGAGACGAACTTGAGGAGAAGGATAAGTTGATCCTGGGGTTTTCCACCGTTGCAGCAACCCAGTCAAAACATCTTTCCATCCTGGGCCCAGCTAGCAGCAATGCTCCGATAGAGTCCCGCCAGCCTCACTCTCCGGTCTGTGGGAATAATGATACAACTCTTCCGTGGTCAGGCTCAATGGCAGCTGGTGGTGACCTAGCCTCTGCATCCGTTCTACACCTGAGAGAGGACATCTGGCCAAGCCTCGGTGCAAAACCAAAGTTTCAATCCTGCTCCACTCCATCCATGCCTGGGCCTTGGAGCCTAGTGAAGGGCAGAGGGTCCCGTGGCTCTTTCGCTGCTCGTCCCCGCACCTCTGGAGTCTTGAGACTTGAAAACAAGTTCCAGGCTTTGGAAAACTTAGGCTGTCCACCTTCTCCGACTCCAAATGGATGCTCGTCCTCTGGCCCAGGTGCCACTCTGGATGTCCGCCCCTCACCGGCAGCTGCAGTGAGGGCTTCCCCGTCAACGGTATCCACCAAGCCCGCAACAAGTGTCCGCTCACACCGAAGGAAGCCGGGGCGACACCTAACCCCCACGGTTCCCCCCTCTGGACCCATACTGGCGCTTGCCCCTACGTCATCTGAACCGGACAGGCCTCCAAACAACACTCCCCGGAGACGCCGCCCCCCCGCTGTTCTGGTGGTCGGATCATCCATCGTTCGTCATGTATCGCTTTCTAAAGCAAAAACCCTCTGCTTCCCAGGAGCCAGAGTTCAGGACATCACCAATGCCATTCCAAAATGTACCCAAGATCATCCCTCCATCTCTACAGTCGTCGCACACGTCGGATTAAACGATATAAAATCACAACAATCCGAGAAACTCAAAGATGACTTCCTTCGCCTTATAGATGTGCTACAAGCGACAGGCAAACAATATGTCATCTCCGGCCCTTTCTCCCCCCCATGCTTTGGTGATGTTAAATTCAGCCGCCTACGCCAGCTCCATATCTGGCTGAAAGCTTACCGCAATGCCAAAAACGTAATTTATGTGGACAATTTCACTTCTTTTCATAATAGAACTGAGCTTTTTAAATCTGACCGCCTTCACCCAAATTACAGGGGGTCTTCTCTGCTTGCTATGAACATTGATCTTGCTGTACAATCTCTCAAGTGGGAACCAGCCACCTCTGTGCCTGATAACTCTGTGTCTCATCCCCCCTCTGATTGATATCAATTAAGTCCAAGCCTCCCAGTTTGTCAGGTTTTGGTACCCGCTCAGGCCTTCTCCCTCCAGTCTAGGCTTGGGCTGTCACTTATTTCTAATCTGATCCCTTTATTCCCCAAGGTTGAACAATATATTATTCCTTCGATCATTCCTACTCGAATCACTGTTAGAGACCCTATTCATTTTTCAAATCGTTCTGTTACTGCCTCTAATTTAATTACAATCCCCCTCCAACAGCCTTGTATTGCTACTTCTGATCCCACTCCAAACACTCCATTTAACCCACTTACCTTTAAGAACAGACACGGCCTAGGGATAATTCATTTAAATATTAGAAGTTTACTTCAGAAGTTAGATCATGTAAATATATTAGTTCTGCAGACTGATCCTGATATCTTGGTACTGAGTGAAACTTGGCTGAAAAAGAGTGTCAATGACCTGGATGTAGCTTTAAAGAACTACAATTTATATAGAATAGACAGAATTGGAAGGGGAGGTGGGGTGGTTATATATGTTAAATCAGGTTTCTCTGTAACAATTCTAAATGCTGTGACCATACCAAAATGTTTTGAATTTCTTGCTCTAAAGATTCAGTTAGGGCCTAATACAGTAATTGTGGTAGGGGTCTATAGACCCCCATCTGCTGATACAAACTCCATTGACAAAATAGCAGATCTACTCTCTCAGTATTCCGGTGTCGAATTCATTGTTGTGGGTGATTTTAATCTGAACTGGCTGAATAATACATCTGATTATCTCAAGGAGGTTAGTAGTAACCTCAACCTATCCCAGCTAATTACAGAACCCACTAGGCCAAATTTGAAAGATGACTCTAGGTCTACCCTAATTGACCTCATCTTTTCCAATAGGATTGATAAAATTATTGCCTGTGGTGTCTTTGAGCTAGGAATTAGTGATCATTGCCCTATAGCATGTATTAGAAATACTCGGCTAAAGAAAACAAAATCTCACACGGTTACAAAGAGAAATCTATGACATTTTAGTGACCAAGCCTTTTTAACTGATGTTTTCCATAGCGACATACATTATACATCTGAAATCCCAGATGTTGAAATGGCACTGGATTTTTTCACAAAAACCCTTATTTCAGTCATTAACAAACATGCACCATTCAAAAAGCTTAGAATAAAAGACAGATTAACCCCTTGGTTTTCACCCGAATTATCAGCTTTATTTAAGGAAAGGAACAGAGCCTGGTCACTTGCCAGACACTCTGGGGATCCATCCCATTGGTCATCATTTAGACAGCTTAGAAATAAATGCACATCATCTGTGAGAAATGCCAAATCTAATTATTACTTAGACTTAATTACTAGCTCCTATTCAAACCCTGCAAAATTTTGGAGAGCAGTAAACTCAAACAGAAATAAAACCACTATTTCCCTACCTGCACATATTAAATGTGGCGACTCTGTGATTTCAGAACAGAAAGAGGTCTGCCAAGCTCTAAATAGGCACTTTGCAGATGCTGGGCATTTATTTGAGAAGGATTACACAGGGCCCCCTCTCATTAATATTAATAACGATTGTGCATGTAGCATGAACCATGTCTCTCAGTTTAACTTTCAGCCGTTCTCTGCTAGTGATGTATTTGAAGCATTACAAGCCATTGATACCAGGAGTTCAACAGGAGAAGATAAATTGGATCCTTTTTTTCTAAGAGTGTCCGCTCCACTTATTACTGAGCAATTAACACATATATTTAATCTTTCTATCACAACAGGAATATTTCCTAGTGTTTGGAAATCAGCCCATGTAACTCCATTACATAAAGGAGGTGATAGAAATGATCTAGATAATTACAGACCAATCTCCAAATTATCTTGTCTAGCAAAAATCCTGGAATCTTTGGTAAATAACCAACTCAAGGCATTTCTTTCAAGTCACTCTGTATTAAGTACGCACCAATCTGGATTTAGAGCTAACCACAGCACTATTTCAGCTATTACATTAGTTACAAATAATATAGTTTCCGCTCTAGACAATAAGAAACACTGTGCTGCCCTTTTTATAGATCTGTCAAAAGCTTTTGATACAGTTGATCATCCTTTGCTCTTGCAAAGGTTATGCAGTATTGGCTTTGATGGAAAGGCTTGTGATTGGTTTCAGAGTTATTTGTTTGAGAGACTTCAGTGTGTAAAGTCGGGAAGTGTCCAGTCCGAGTTCTTGCCAGTAACAAAAGGTGTTCCACAAGGTTCAATTTTGGGTCCTGTCCTCTTCACCATTTATATAAATGATATTGTCTCTTCATTGAGTGGCTGTCAGGTCCATCTTTATGCTGATGACACCATTGTATATTGTATTGCTGATTCTGTACAACTAGCCATTGAGAACCTGCAGCTTTCCTTTAATGCTCTGCAAGATGCTCTTATCAATCTTAAACTGGTACTTAATGCAAATAAAACAAAATTCATGCTGTTTACTAGAGCCAGAAATATTGATCACAATTGTATGCATATATCCACTGTGAATGGATCTAACATTGCGAGAGTTACTGAATATAAATATCTTGGCATCTGGCTTGATGAGAAATTTACTTTTAAATACCATATAGACAATCTTGTCAGCAAACTGCGTCAAAAAATTGGCTTCTTTTACAGAAACAGAACCGGCTTCCCTATGAATAGCAGAAAGAGGATTGTTGAGGCAGTCTTCCTATCAGTGTTGGATTATGGGGATGTAATTTACAGAAATGCTGCTCTTTCCACCCTTAAACCCCTAGACACGGTTTATCATTCTGCCCTCAGATTTATTACTGGTGATAGCTATGGTACTCACCATTGTACTCTCTACAATAAGGTGGGTTGGTCTTCTCTGGCAGAGAGGCGTAATAAACATTGGTATTTGTTTATATATAAAGCCCTCGTTGGAAAGCTACCACCCTACATTTCAATGTTGTTGGACTGGAACCTTGGACCCTATCAAACTCGCTCAAATGACTTGCTTATGCTTAAGGTCCCCCAAGCACGGTCTAAATTTGGACAATCAGCCTTTTATTTTAGTGCTCCAAATTCCTGGAATGATCTTCAACACACACTAAAAACCAATACTCTACTAACCTATGGACAATTTAAAACCATGATCACAAACCTCCCTGCCTCAATGTGTAACTGTTTTAATTGATTTTCTTTATTGTCATCTATGTCTTGTCCTATTTATTTAATACTTTGAACTTGTTTGTAACTCGACATCATTGTAAATGAGGGCAACCTCAATGGTTATTCGAGTTTAAATAAAGGTTTGAAATGAAATGAAATGAAACTTCAAGCTGGTGTTCCACAAAAGCAAGTTGCGGCATTATTTGGAGTGAGCCATAGTACCATCTCCAAACTGAAGGCCAAGTTCCATGAAACGGGGGATGTCAGAGACAGACCGTGAAGTGGGCGTCCCAAGAAGACGACACCCCAAGAAGACCGGTTCCTCACCCTTTCAGCACTTAAGAACCGTAGGCTGTCTTCTACAGATTTGCAGTCAAGGTTTGCAGGACGATATGGCACACGGCTCTCGGCCCAGACGATCCGGAACAGACTGCACGCAGCCAATCTCCGGGCTCATGGGGCTGCCAGGAGGCCTGCCATGACTGCCCTTCACCGTCAGGCCCATTTGCGCTGGTGTCGGCAACACCTGCACTGGAACCTGAACATGTGGAGGAACGGTTATGTTCAGCGATGAGTCCAGATTCTGCCTACGGAAGTTGGATCGTAGGGTCAAAGTGTGGAGAAGACGGGAGAACGCTATGCTGATTGCTGCACCGATAGAGTAACACCTTTTGGTGGAGGCAGTGTGATGGTGTGGGACGGCATCTCCATCACTGGAAAAATTAGGCTTGTCATCATTGGAGGCAATCTCAATGCAGAGAGATATCGAGATGAGAATCTGCAACCAGTGGCGATCCCATATCTCCACAGTCTGGAACCGAACTCCATCCTCCAAGATGACAACGCTCGCCCCCACAGAGCGGGGTTTATCAGAGACTACCTCCAGAATTTGGGAGTAGAGAGAATGGAATGGCCTGCCAACAGTCCTGACCTCAACCCAATTGAACACTTATGGGATCAGCTTGGGCGTGCTGTTCGTGCTAGAGTGACCAACACAACCACGTTGGCTGACTTGCGACAAATCCTGGTTGAGGAGTGGAATGCCATCCCACAGCAGTGTGTGACCAGGCTGGTGACCAGCATGAGGAGGAGGTGCCGGGCTGTTGTGGCTGTGTATGGTTCTTCCACAAACTACTGAGGCTCCTGACTGTTTGTTAAATGTATAAATTGTAAAATTGCCAATATGTCTTGTTTCTTCCTTGTTACTGATAGACTTCAATCATCCAATCCACCAAACAACACCAAACAAGAGTCAATAGCAACAGCAGAATAAGCTGTTTGGCATTGGCAGAGAAGATTTGGCAAATTTTACATGAGCGCAACCCACATACTCAGCTGTGCTGCTCATCCCACAAATGCATGTTCCTTACAAATGAGGCACCATTTAAAAGGGAAATAAACAGGCTTTCCAACGGTATAAAATGTATTGCCAAGAAGCATTGTTACAACAGAGAAATAATCTACCAAACACAAATTTCCGAACTTTTTGTTCGATGTTTATATTGAAATAAACCCAGTGACTTTTTGAAAACAGAAACCAGAATAAGGACCCGCCATCTGCCTTCACACCACTTCACTGCGTTCACCAACAGTTTCTGACCCCTTCCTTACCTTCCTCTCTTTTTCTAACCAGACCCATAAGTAGGAGTGAGAGGAGAGAATGACTGGGGAAACTTTCTGGGATGAAGTTCAGCAGGTCACCACGGACGCCACATTCCTCTCCCCGTGTTTGATGTTAGAGGCTTACAACTCGCTGATGTTTGTCTGACAGTAAATCCCTCTGTGTGTGTGTGTGAGTGTGCAGGTATGGGAGTCTGCAGCAAGACAACGCTTTCCTCTGCAGTGATGGATGGGTATGTATGTGGGAGGGCAGGTCCTTTGAGCGGGGAAACAGGAGTTCCCAGAGAGGACAGCGGAGGGAAAAGCACACTGTACTCTCATAAACCAGTCAGTACATCTGACAGAGACAGAGAGAGAGAAAGAAAGGAAAGAAGATTCAAGACATGAATTTTTGATGGAGGAACGTATACGAGGAACGCATACAGCTCCGACTCTGTGGACGGACATGAGGAATTTGAAAGGTAAATGGGGACGAGAAAAAAGAAGAGACTGACGATGACTGACACAAAAAACACTGTCAAAATGTTAAAAGTACAAGTCATTAACGAGTCCGTTTTCAGCATGAATTGATCCGTCAGCCTGTCAAGCTAAATATCTCATCTCCGGCTTTTAATGCGGCAGTTAAACCGGAACCAATGGATGAATGGCTGCTAATTAACTTCCGCAGAGAAAAAATCTTTAGTCCGATTATCGCACATCAAAGCCTCGAACTTCGTGACGTCGCTTCACCTTTAAAACACAGCATCAGTATTTGGCCCTGAGCATTAGACACATTCACATTCTTCTCCCTCTCTCTCTCTCTCTGTCCACACACCCACACACACAAGCACACACATACACAGAGGCACACTGGTAATTAATGCCCAGCCTACGTTAGCAATTAGTGACATAATCCATGTTACTATGGTAATAGCTGTTATTAGCTGCGTGTCGGTGGGGTCACTGAGCTCCTCTCATCGGACAAGACTTGTATTAATTGTCATGAATCATATAATTGCATATTAATTCAGGGTTTTTTTTTTCTCCCCCGGGTCATTATACTTATTTCGAAAAAGATGAGTGTTGCTTTTTACAGGCCTGTGGGAGCTGCAGCAGAAATGAGGAGATCTCCTGGCCTCTCCAATGTGGAGGTCAGACATGGAAGAAGAAATAAAGCAAGCAGCGATGGGAAGGACCTTGGTTCAAGACCCCAATTTCTGCTGTTAGAGGAACGACCTTTAGGAGCTGACTGTCCGTTTTCTAGCTGCGAGTAAGCCAGAGTTACTTGTGCTGTGGGCTGGCGATATTTAAGGATATACAGTATATAAGGACATTTCCTTTTTCCTATTTTCTAATTGAAGTGAATTAAGTTATGTATGCACTCAAGAGCTGGAGAATATCATCTTTAGGCATTTTTCATAAAGAAAAGTGGGAGATTTTGCCTTAAGATGCCAGAAGAACCATTACTGCCTTATTAAAATGCCGTGGCAGCAACGACCCCAAATGACTCTCATACTTTGACTGTATGTTAAGCCAAAGAACAGTTTTTCTAATTTGAAATCAAAGAACACAAATATAAAATATCATGTTGGCACATTTGAATGGCTCCCTAATGTGTTAATCATGGCATGCTACAGGGGAATGAGTCATCATTTGCTTTTCATGTTGTGGCTGTGGAAATTGCTACATATTATTAGATTTGCCAATCATACAAATATTTTTTTCTTTCTTTACTCCAAGTGCAGAAATAAAGCTGATGAAGTGGCTTTCCCTGTTGGAGTGTTCTGTTGATCAAAGTGCAATAAGGCTTCAGCGCTGCTTTACCCCATACGTCAGAGGTGAAGTACTTTGATTAGCTCCATATAGACTAAAATAAAAGTTTTGCAAAATGTGTGAAACACTGAGGAAAACAAACATCCGTGGGTTGGAACTATTAGTGGCAAGGTGATAGTTAACGTTAATTAGTTCATTTTGTGTGTGTGTGTGTGTGTGATGATCAAAAGCCCCTACAAAAACATACTGACACAAATTTGGAGAAGGAATTTGAATTTGATAAGCCTTAAATCAAAGACAGCATTGCCCTCAATTTGTTTATTGACATCTCTCAATTTTCTTTTAAGTGATTTAATTTAATATGCCATCAAACGGTTGCCCAAAATTAAAATATTGCCCACATTCATTAAAATGTGTCCTCATTTGTTCTACTTTCTTCTCAGTCAACATGTTGCTCATCGGAAACGACGCAGTTTGAAACTTTCAGTGCCTTGTAGAAAACTTTTCTCTCAATACGATATGTTAATAATTGTTTTTGAAAAGTGGGCTATATTTGAAAACACTCTGCAAGAGCGGATGTAAGACAATAATGTGACAAGCTGTCGGCATTAACTCTCAACAGACTTCCTGGAAAGAGCTGAAGGTGTATTGTTGAAGTCGTGTTGTCAGGTTTATCAGAGAGACAGGTAGGCAGCAACCAGACAGTGTCATGTTTTCCTGCGGAATAAATACTACTTCAGAAAAAACAATCTTAAAGGAAATTATATTTAATAGGATGACTCATCTCAGGTCCATTCAATTTCTTGCAGTAGCAGGATGGTCTCAGATAATAATAGGAAGACTGGTTTCTGGCAGAATGGTGGCTTTGCATCCTGATGATCCTTTACATTACGGTTTACTAAATGCTTAGTTAACTAGTGAATAACCATTAACTAAAACAACATGTTAATTACTTATTAAGTATGCTTCAGTCATGGTCAACTGATATACTGGTTAAAATGTAAGTATTTCATAATAAACAGTGTTAATTAGCAGTTATATTAAATATTTGTTAACACTAGTTATTCATTGACTCTGCAGCAGCCATGGATAAGTATAATAAATAGGTAACAAGGGAACATAGTGGTGTTTATTGTGTCATCACTTGCATCATCTTGCTTCATCATTAATTACTAAAACGCTAATGACGAATTAAGTACTTGGCAAGTAGTTTATGAACAAACCAATCTTAAGTAATTAAGTTTTAGTCATACATAATTATGCATGTATTTATAATCTGCATATTAATTAAGCATACATTACTGAAGCCTCACCATTATGTACTACACTTTGTACCCCCCATAAGTATTGGAAAATCCTCCTGTCTTATTCATATTAATAACTTATCACATAACATGTTAACACATGGTTAGTTAATGCTTAATCACTGGTTAATTAAGCATTAATTGTTGTTAATTTACCCCGTTAAAAGGAGAAAACACTGCCGATGGTGTGTTAACCTGCCAAGTAGATCCATGTGTTTAGAAAATATTTAACAGTTATGAAAGTATATATGGAATCATTCTGAATTGATGCGGAAGTATAAAGGGGAGCCCACCCTGAAAAACTAGAACAGCCCAATGACAAGCCTCCTGACACAAAGTTGGAGCTGGTTCCTATTTTCTCTGTGCTATATCATTTCCTGCTGTCACAATTGATTCCGACTGAAGACCCATTCCACCATCACACACTTTGACTACCAATTACCTGCCTCCTCTCCCACTCAGATGCAACGGGGAACAGGAAATTGACAGAATGCGGAAGGAGAACGGCTCAGCTATTTTCAGCTATCGGCTTCCTGGTTCCCATGCCAGAACACAATGCCCATCAGGATTGGTTGAGAGTGTGAGGGAGTTTTGGGCTTTCAAATTGCATATACTTTACAGAGAGGTATCCTATATGACCCTATGTGACCTCATTCTCTCAGAGAGAGGTATCCTATATGACCCTATATGACCTCATTCTCTCAGACTGGATTGGGCTGGACATGCAGTAGCGCTAAAGTTTAGAAGGTCTGATTTCACATGTTGGAATTTCATAACACAGCATCTCAGGCATCTTGTTTTCTATTGGCTGACTCTCAACCTTGTATAGATATGAATATTTTCAAAAGAACATACAGCATAAAATAGTTAGAAATGGGGGAAGTATTTATTCAAATGTGCAAATCTTTGACCTTTGACCTGCTTTGCGATCCCATTGGCCTGTAGAGGATTACATTATAAGCACGCAGTAAGTTATTTCGAATATTCAGAATTCAAATGTGGTTTTATTTTTTTGAACAGTTTTTCCACAGCGCTGGCTCTATTGCTTTCCATTATTTAAAAATAAGGTATGAATCGATTTGCATAAAAAGTGTTCCCTTGTTTTCTAGTTAATGTGTCCACTGGCAGGACCGGCTACATTCTTTTAAAAATAGCTCCTCCAGTGATTGGTGGAGCCACAGTGTGCACAGGGGTTACAACTTAACAAGGGAGGGCATTTGAAAATTCATAAAATACTTGTGACATTTAATGAGAAAAACGAGGGGGCCAAAAACATTTTGGGCATTTCAGCCTTTTCCCATTTTATTTGTTGTCATATGTTCATGCATGAATGTGACTTCAGTCCCCTGTGGGCCACTGTAGGTGAACTGTGGGAGATCACTTGCCAACTTGGTGACTTTGTTGTTAGATTTACTGACTTTCCAGTCTCCCTGGTGACTTTATTTCTCATAAGTGACTAGCAATAAATCCAGTGGCTTTTTCAGACCAGGAGGAACATGTTAATGCGTTCTCTCATTTAGCAACAAATTGGTACGACTGATGCCGACTTGCGCTACTTGCTTGTCTAAGCCAATGAGGTGTGATGGTCACAGCACTTCCCATACACAGTGTAGCTCCCTCCCTCCCTATTAATATGCAAATCAGTTTGGGACGTCATCTAGCTACTTTTGAGATGCTAATTTCCTTGTAAAAGAGTTGGCAACACTGCAGGGATTCTTTCCAGGGTGTTCTGGGTGAGAAAAACGGAGCGGCATTTGATCAGAAAACTAAGATATCATAAAAAAACTTGACAATGGAGGGTTGGAAGATGGAACGGTTGGGAGGAAAACAGCACTATTCTCTTCTGTAAGGTCTGCTGCCAGTGTGGTATATTATGATTTAAAATAAAACACATCCTCATGGTACAAATTGACTTATTTACCAATATGCAATGTAAATGTATTATTTAGTAAGTTCAGTAAAATGGACCAAAGTGCCCAAAAAAATCAGTTCAAGATGGTAAAAAAAGCCTTCGGAAAAACAAAATCTATTAATAATATCTTACCCTGGTGTGCATGCAGGTGTGCAGCGTGTGTCAAGTATTACCGTCAATTAAAGTACACTTTATTTTTAAATTTTCCTCACAGTGAGTTCACCCTCTACCCACCAATCACAGTAAGGCCCCCTGATTCTTCTTCTTGAGCTGCGGGGTGTCAGCCTTTAAACCGCCCACCTCATTAGAGCCAGCTCTTCTCCAGCATCACACATGTACAGCTCTATGACGGCTCCGCAGGTGCACGTGGAGCACGGGTGTCCTTGGTGGATAATGACGACAATTCATCTCTAGCTGTTGCGGTGCAGCTGAGTACATCTGGGCTCTTCTGAGTTCTCAGGATGAGTGTGTGTAGGAAGGTCACATCCCTCAATGGGACATCCTCATCAGTCGGTTAATTGGCCCCAACCAATTAGAAAGCCTCCTGTGTGTCACGACCAGTGGGTCACCCTAATATAACAGCTCCAGGCAGGGATGGGTACAGTTGTGCTGGGAAAAGCCTACAAACAAAACACACACTTCACGCAGCTTCTACTGCCATCTCAGGCAGAAAAGATATTTGCATATTCACATAATTGCCCGCTTCTATATCTATAGGCTGGAAATCCAATCCAGTTATCGTCAGTTCAAGTCGTTAGAGAGCACAGAAATTGTTTAGAGCTTTGAGAATAAGTTGAAGCTATTGCCAAGTATAAAGACGTGACGGCAGAATGCTAATGAGGCCTTAATGTGTTTGGAGTCAGAGGAGAGTTACAGCAGCGTTTTTCAACCCAGTCCCCAAGGACCGCCTGTGCTGCAGCTTTTAGCTCCGACTCCGCTCCTGCACACCGGATTCAATTAAGGGCCACACATTCTCATGACACCTTAATTGAATCCGGTGTGCAAGAGTGGAGTTGGAGCTAAAAGTTGCAGGACGGTGGGGGTTCCTTGAGGACTGGGTTGAAAAAGGAGTTAAAGGACTTGAGACCTCCAAGCCCGTCCCACAGTGCAACACACACACAGCGTCTCCATGTCACTTAAACACACTAGATTGTGAACTGGCTGTGAATGTCAACACACTTGTGCCTGTGGATCATACATCAGAGGGAGTCTTAGTGATGACAATTCTAGTGATGAAAATGTTGTTGTAAGTAGCATTACTGAAATATTGGTAACACTTTACAATAAGGGTACATTAATTAAAGGTTAGTTAATGCTTATTAAGCATTAACTAACCCCACATTAACGTCTGCTAACATCATAGGTAATGATAGTGATGGGCGCAACATGTAGCTAGCTAACATTATCATAACGGTGATTGTTGTTATTAGACAGCTGTTCAGGCTGGAGTGTACCCAGAGCAGACAGTGTATTTGTCTCTTGTCAAGAGAGCCTCTTGTTAGATGCCAGTATAGGCACTGTCACTTTTTAACATTAACAACGGGATGGGTCTGAAGGATTCAAAGAAAACTAAACAGTCTTCATGAAGCTCTGCTATTGGCCGTGTTGGTCAATTTACCTTTTATATGAGAAGAGGATCGGCAGAAAAAAAACAACACCAACTGTGGATAACTAAAAGGTCTATCATCTTACATTAGACAATATGTGTGCTAAGCTAATATGTGTGCATGTGCATAGGACAGAGATATCTACAAGAGACACAACATAATTTTGGTGGTACTCCTAAGGTAAGGTAAGGTAAGTTGACCAATGAGCCAATTTCCCAAAAAGTTGGTGTAGTCCTTTAAGTCTGTGTGACATTCAGCCTGCGTTGTCGAGCAGTGTTCAAACTAGTACATTGCTGGGTTTCTGGGGGGTTAGGTCATTGCTGAGACAATATGAGTAGAGTATTATTCATAAACCAAGGATAAGGGCTTTCATATGCTGTAGATTTGAAAAATGAACAATAACATATAGGTGATCTCCCATTGTTTTGCTTTCGTATGCTGTAGATTTGAAAAATAAACAGTAATATATAGGTGATCTTCCATTGTTTTGTTCAGGGAAAGAGTGTGTAGTGTGTGAGAGTGTGCATCATATTCTGTTGCAGAGTTGGTCTGTCATGTCATGATATATATACAGTATATATACAGTATATATCTCACCAACTCTGATGAGGTGAATCTACTTCTGCACAAAACACTTACATGCTTGCAGCTACATGTATTGTGCTTTCATTGATTAGACACTTCCATAGCAGCGTTCTCTCTCTTTTTCTCACTCCTTCTCTCATGCGTGTGTCTGACACACACACACAAGCATACTGGTGCACTGATAGCAAGATGGAGCTTGTCAGTGTGGAAAATGACTAATTACAGCCAGCTATCTGAGGCTTTGATTATACTCACTTGAGCAGAGATGGTGCGCGTCAAACAAATGTGCATCATTCACTTTCACCAGCAATAGTCTTTTTTTCTCAAATTTTTAATCCAGGGGAAAGTAACAACTAAGCATTTTAATTGCATACACAGAATGCAGAGTGCAATGCCAGAGGCTGAAATTTTAGTGCCTGGGGAGTTCATCAGCATTGTGTTAAAATGTAAAATCTTTCTGAGATTAATTGAGAGTGATGGAGAGAGAGAGAGAAAGAAGGACAAGGGATGGTGCAGTACACTGACAATTTGTTGATGATATGCATCAGAGTATTACGTTCTCAAGTAGTGTGTCAGGATTTACATATACATACAGTATATTGCCACTTTGTATACACATGAATGTGCACCTACATACACATACAAAAACACAACCACTCACACCCATATGTAGTGAAACTCTTGGTAATACAAAAATACATTTTGGGGATTACATCTATAATTAGCATAAGCGCTCTCTTCTAAAGCCAGGGATACATTTAATCTTGTCGACAATCAGGAAAGCTTTCAAGTCAAACTGAAAGGTTGTGGGGAAAGCTTGTTGGAACACAATCAGCTCAGCTCCTTTCACCGTTAATTTCCTGAGAGCAGTCTCTCTCTCTCTCTGTCTCTGTCTCTCTCTCACTCTCTCTCTCTCTCTCTCTCTCTCTCTCTGTGTGTTTTTGGTTTGTGAATATCTTGTTTGTTTTGTTTTTTGTTTTTGCTGACCGAAGGGTTGGATGTTTGTACATTGTTTAATAAAGGTCTTGTTAAAACTCAAACTCTCTCTCTCTCTCTCTCTCTCTCTCTCTCTCTCTCTCTCTCTCTCTCTCTCTCTCTCTCTCTCTCTCTTTTCATTCATTTTGCACACAGGTGGTTTTTCTCACCTGGGCTCCTTTTGTATTTTGGTCACTCGTTGTGAACTTGACTGTGTCCAAAGTGGGAGGAAAGGCACAGTAGTTTTAGTCGTGGTTTATTCTACATGAAAGGCTTACTGATTGGCTTAGATTACCTACAAACCTGTAAGTGGGTCAGCCAATAAAATATTAGATAATAAGCAATTACACTTTCTCACCTGAAATGCCAATCTCTATCCCCCCAAAACCTTCCACACTTTTAGTGGAGATTGTGGAGGCGGCCGCATTCTCTATAGTTATCATGGTGATCACATATCATCATCATATCAAGGACATATCATAGTTATCATGGTGGATTCCCCCCTCCCGCAGCCAAACTGTCCCTGTGGTTCACTGCCAACTTCTGCCCTCAGTGGCTTATTTAAGATGCCGTACATTTGCTTGTGGCGATTCTTCACCTCCCGCACAAGGACATCAGTTTCCTCTTGGGAGAAGCTTTTGTGTCTCTTTTTGTCCATCACCAAATTGTCAGAGCACTGTGGCAGAGAGTGCACTGCCTTTAAAAGGAAGATAAAAAGGGGATTTGATTGGAGCCAGGCCCACCACACCTGCTGATAATGTATTCCTCCTACTCCAACCCCGTTTCTAACTGCGCTGATGGCCAGGTGCCCACTGCACATTTGGCCATGAAATTCCCAAAAATCAGTCGCCATGCCCTGTGCGCTCACACCGTGCGTCTTTGATTGATGAAAATAGAGCCCTATATTTCTAAAGATTGAGTCAAGAACATGCTGATACTACTACTTTCACTAGCCACTGTGGCCAGGTCTGGAAACATGACGAAAGTGTAGTCGTAGTACCAGTATGTTGTTGGATTGAATCTTTGCTCATTTGTTTTTCCTAAGTCCCGGGGACTTAGGAAAAGCAAATGTGTGTCTCAGAGATCTCAACCTGAACTGAGAGTGCTTAATTTGAAATTACAATTAAAAGTTAAATTCAATAAAAATCACATTCAATTTGAAGCAATTGCATTCCACTTCTAATTGTGCCTTTCAAATTCATTTTTGAATGAATTTCCTCAAAACTGAATGACACTGAATTCAACGATTCAATGTGAGTACGACAATTATGCAATTCAAATAGTCTATGTTGGCACTAATCTCATTCCATATTCTCTTATTCTCCCCCTCTCTCTCAATTTCTTTCTCCAAAAATATCTCCATCAGCTTCTCCTTGGCACAGCACAATTATATAAAGGTCCAAAGCCAATATCATCCAATCATTCATGTATTCAAGTGAAAGTGGAGGAGGAGGCTTTCCACAGTGGAGTGAATAATAATTATGAGTTAAGTTCCTGCTGACAGAGGGAACAGACTCTGACACCTTCCTGACTCTCTCTCCAAACAAAGCCATCATCCCAACTGCTCCGCTTTGATTAACACTGACAAGCCGGTTGTGCCGCACATCTTAACTCCGTGTAACGACAGGTATTTGGCTCTTCTTCAACACAAAGTCTCTTTTACTTGTCTATTCCATAAATTATCTACTGGAGACCTCTTTGACAGCTGGGTCAGTGGGGGGGGGGGGCATTTAAATAGATGGAGGTGCTCTTTTTAATACGGACCCTCGGCCTAGGAGATGACTATAGACTAAGTGGAAACACGGAGGGAATGGTAATGACGTGACACTCGATACAACATTGGCAGATGGGGAGAGAGACGGCGGCCCACGCACGCAAACAAACACAAACTTGTAGACATCAGCATGCGCAGAGTGACATTAAGTTAATCTTTGATTTTTAGCGCTTAGGGTGTGGAGCGGGTGTCAGCTCATGAATTTTTCCCAAGGAGAATTGGTTAAAAAAGTCCATTCACACAGTCACTCAAGGGCACTGTGACTCCTTACTCACTCGGACCCGGAATATCACAAACCTCAGTTACCACACCGTAATTGATTCCACATTTCAATCAAAAAAAAAAAAAAAAGTCATCACTCCCACTATTAACTCTCTGATCATCTGAGAAGGGAGACAAGCGCCGTGCATCCATCTCATTTGCATGGCTTTCAAGCTTCATGAGAGTTTATTCTTTTTAATGAGCTTTGATGCGTAAAAATTCAGACTCACGCATGTCAAAACAAGCCAAGAATCTGAGAATTATGTAAATCCCATATTATATTTTTTTGCCTTTAAACATATGGTGATTGCACAAGCTCCAACGACATAGATTAAGGATGATTTGTCATAATACATCAAGTTGTGTTTTCCTCACTGAGCAATGCAGAGATCATTGAAACTGTTGTGCCGCTGCAGATAAATGACATGGTCGGTTCAATGATTGACTAAATGTCAAGGTCATTAGCGAGCAAGCAGCCAATATCCATCCTCCATATCGATAATTGCATATCATCGTCATGCAACTGTAATTTGCAAGACTAATTACCCCTATTCTTACAAGTTAGCACTGATGAATGACTTTATTGAATGTGAAGCCTGGTGACAGCATATTGATGTGGCCCAGGCTTGACCCAGGCTTGTGTCAATCACTGAGCCAGTCATGTATCATATATTGAAATGGATGTAATGAGATGCAAAATTTGGTCTAAATGGAGTTCAGGTTCATGCCCCAAGTCATCAGCGGCACTGCTGTTGTGTTAGTTGAAAGGATGAAAAAGCTCTAATTTGAATGAAAATAATGTATCTGCATCCATATACAGTAATTGCTGCATACTTGGACTTATGGTCAAAAGTGATGGAAAACAGGGCAAGTCTAATAACCTCGCCATTATGCAAAAACATGAGTGGGAGTGTATTTTGCTAAATTCTCGGGCATTTGCTTCTGTTTGCCTATTGAGTGTTTTCTTCATGCAAACACAAGCCCTCACATTAGCGCTTGTGTGTGCAAATGCAAACACACGCACGCACACACACACACACACACACACACACACACGTACGTGCACTCTTCAACACCTAGGAAGGAGAATGTGCCAGAAGCAAATCGACGGACAAACCATTTCCCATCATATGCATGGAATCCATTTGGAATAAGAACAGAAGAACAAATAATGGAGTGAATGTAGCGGCAGTTTGTTTCTCTTGTCTGGCTTCGGTAAACATTAGTTAACGCGTCCACACAAACGCAGTACTGCACTAAGAGCTGTGCGTACGGCTCCTACACAAATTGCTGGTGTAGGAACTCGCATCACGTCGTCGAGAATCTGAACAATCTGTCTGATGTTCTCCGTAGACGATTCAGCTCATAACCACCGTTTGACCCCCCCATCACCGTGATACAGGCGAGATTTCACCGTGCGCACCTCCCCCTGCTTCCTCCCTACAGGGCAACACCCGCATACTAACCGCACCATTCCTGCAAGATTACACCACTGTATGCTTTTTTCTGATCACGCTTAACCGTCTGTATCCACCGCTGAATGGCTAATAAGCTGTCTGTGTAGATACATTACTTATTCCTATTACACGATTATACCGTCACTACCGCATGCCGTCCGCAGCACTGGCTTTTTTTCATACGGTCATGTTAAATTATGAGGCTCGATGAATATTTCTACATTTCCTCATGTTAATTCTGATCACCGGCGCTGTCAGCGGGGGAGGAAAAGGTGGCGCATAATTGTAACAGTGTGATGATAAACAGTAATATGTCTGCAGTATATGTCTTGTTTCTCTCCACATCGATCCTAAAAATAACTAGGATGCTATAATAGCAATAATATGAGTGATGAAGTAATTGGGAGATATGAGGAAAGAAGGATAGGGACGTAAACCAAACTCAAAGGAGGAGGCCAGTTTTCGCTATATTCTTGGTATAATATTATAAATCTCCTCCAAAAAAAATAATAATAACACTGCCTTCACACTGTTTTGTTCAGCAACTGGTTTCCTCAAACCCTCTGAAGATTTAATTTCCATTCATCCTGAACCTCCTCATCCTACCTACAAGAACAACTAAGTACTTTTGGGCTTTGAAGCTCCACAGTTATGGATGCATGCCAGAAGATGTGAATTCATTTTTCTCCCCATTATTGTTATTATTATTAGAATAACAGTATAAGAATCAGCGCTCCAGCACAAATGGTAATTAAATGATATGCTCAAGGTTTCTTCCTTGGCTTTTCACAAGAGACAGATGTACAATGGAAAGCTGAAAAGAAAACCCAGATGGTTTGGGCTTTTTGCTGTCAGATTCTGCTCAATGTGTAATTACTTGAAAGATGCCTGAATGGGTGAGATTATACATTTGGAACTTTTTGGTAAACAGCAGGGGGAAGAAAAAGCTACTTTGCAGTGGCAGCCTCACCTGCTTTAGCAAACACCTGTCAGCTAGGTGTTGGCATTCAAACATTCAACAGCTGCTTTTCCACCACAGGGCTTGCAGGTTTAGAGGCTTGTCCACATGTTAGGACAACATCAAGAGCACTTCTCATTTACTTGAGACTGTAACCTATCTGACTAATCACAGCTCTAGGCAACAAGATCAAACAGCATCACAGTAATGCTGCAAGGTGGCAAACTGAGAGACATAAATAATGCATACAGTAAGCCCAGGTTGAAACCAGGCCAATGTTTAGCCACTAATACTGACTGGCAGGGATGTTCTCTCAGTAGGAGGCCCAGGTCTTAGAGTGCAATCACACCTACACTTTGTTCCTCTGGTTTGAACCACAGCGGAAACATTTACTTTGCTGCATTTTTGTATTTGGCTCACTCAGGCTCACACTGCCTGATTACAAAGAAACCAGGAAACCAAATCTGACTCCAGTCCCTGTAACTTTAGCTCAGCACAGGGGCGGAGCTAGGAATTCTGAGCCCTATACACAGGAGGCGACTCTGGACCCCCGCCCCATTTTCCTCTGGCCCCCGCACTACCATTAGTCCATCTATGACAAAACCTGCCTACCCATCCACAAGTCAAACACACCTCCACACATTCATTTACTGTGAAATTATCAGACACATCCCTAATTGAAATGACAGGTTTTGGGCACTAGGGAGGACAATTTTGTTTTAGTCTGTATAGGAAGAGCTTTGTTTTGGATAACACAACAATTGCTGCATCATATTTACAGTCGGTAAATGGCATTGTTCTTATCTGCTCAAATGAACTGAACTACAGGAGTAAATGCTCCAGAGTTTGAATAACCCACTCCAAACATGCTTGGTGTAAATGAGCTCTTAGTCCCTCTCTGATAGGGAGTGAAGGATGGAAACCAACAGGGTGGGAAGATGTCAAAGTAGAAATCTGAATGCCACTCAACTCAATCCCTCCAGGATTTCATTGAGTTTTCCCTATTATTGCAGCCAAAAATACTTGACTGTGTTTTTCTGAGAAATAAGCAAATTGCTGTATAATCTGCAAATATTTGCAATAATATGTGAAAACTGCTGAAATTTGCAAGTCAAAGAGCAAAGCTATGCTTATTGTGGTCCTAATCATTATTGGAAAATCTGCAACTAAATGTTAATTATGCAAATAATCGTCCGATCATATAATTGCAAACTCACGGAGGAAGTGTCTAAGTATGCATTCACCAGAAAACTGAATATACATGGAGCAGTTATTAGTCATGGGCCAAACTTTTCTTCAGTGTTGAATTTCATTTGATTCTAAGGTGATACATTAACCACACAGCTGCTCCTCCCTTTTTTAGATATAAGTTATAATATGTTTTCTGATTAGAAATATTGATCTAACATCCAGTGGCCTGTTTTGGACCTGGACTGCTGGAATGGAGCCTGTCAGCGGATGTTATTAGTATTCATTACCACTTGTTCCATCTGAACCTGAATGAATGATTTAGTTGGAGAGAGAACAATGGAAACATCTGTGATTCCACACTGCTGAGGCTTACTTTATGTGTCTTGCATTTACATTTCATAGGTTTTGACAATTAGCAACATTAACCCTTGTTTTTGTATCCCAAAGAGTGGCTCATTGCAGCGGCGTACGCAGAAATATTTCTTTTGGGCCAGACCTGTGAACGAGGCCTAGGTAGTTTTCTGCAGAATACATTTGCCACATGCACTCAGTGCTCCTTAGCTATTATATGAGATTACTATTTCCCTGACAGCAATTCAGTCATCCTCCACTCTATTTAAACTCTTCTGCATTATGGTGGTACAAAAAACACAATCATGTTGTTTACGGAGAGCACAGGGTTCAGTTCACTTAAGGCCGAACCAACAATGTAACACCACAACGTGATCTCACACAAATACGTGAAATGAACACGATCTCTAAAACGGCGATTTACGTGCTGTGGACACATACTATCGAAAAATAACGTTTCTCCACCACGAAATGAATTACGTACCCCCGCAACGAATTGAAATACGTTCCCAAAGGTTGGTTAATGGTTACATTTAGGCAAGTAAAACGACTTTGGGTAAATTTTGGCAAGTAAAACAAGTTTGGTTAAGGTTATGGTAAAGTTTAGGCAAGTAAACCAACTTGGTTAAAGAGTAACTAAACCCCACCCAATTCTGTGGTGAAGCCTGACACCTAATGGTGAAAACTAGGGTACTGAACTGGCCATCTGCTATTGGCTGGTCTTTGTGCCAGGTGATATCACCACCTGTTGTACTCTATAGAAGGTGACCTCACCTGGCTCAAAGACCAGCCAATAGCAGATGGCCAAACTTGCCTCTCTTGTTGGGGTGGTGGCGTGTGGCAGTCAACTCGGTTTTCCGTTGTGTTAAGCTAGCCGTCCTCACTTGTTTCGCACCTAGTTGTAACATCTCAAACTATCGAATTCGGAATGCACTTCCCGAAACAGACAACCACGAAGGCGCAGGGTAGTGTAACCCAAGTTAACAACACGGAAGTGCCTTAGCCAATCAGAACGCAGGTCCGCAGCACCGTAGGCAGGCTAGACAGCATGCGCTAGTCAGACGCTGGGTGACACTGTAGGGAGCATGGGAGAGGACCTGCTGCTGAACGGTAGAGATGTAACTCAGATAAAACAGTAAAAACACAATATAACGTTGTCAAATCAGAACGGTAACATCCTGAAGTTTGTTGTAAGCTCGTAGATGTGTGTGTGTGTGTGTGTGTGTGTCAGAGGGAGAGAGAGAGAGAGAGAGAGAGAGGCCCTGCTCACTGAAACCTGCCGAGTGACACAGAGGAACTCCCGAATTGGTGAGTCGCGGTAAAAATAAATAAATAAATGCTGCGCCAGGAGGTGCTAGGTTAGATAGCGAATTCAAGTGAATAGGCCTAGAGCTAACAGAATTAGCATTAAGTGATGAACAGTGCAGTTAATACTGTTGTAGAGCTCAACTAAAGTAAAGCTGTTTGACAACTCAACTGGAAAGAATATAAAAACGTGACATATAGAGTGTTTAATTGCGCAATGTTTTCTCTGGCTGGTAAAGCTACTGAACTGTTTAATACTGAAGCAACATAGTCATGTTTTGTCAGGTATTTATTTCATTGGTATAGTGAATCTGATTGAAAAAGAACAGAAGACATAACAATATTGCAACAAGTTTACACTGCATAGTTAGTAATTAATGTAACATTGTTTTGCTTCAATATAAAAAATATATACAATGTTAAGTTAAAATAGAAATTTAGTTTCACTTTACTCAGGAATTCATTTACTGTAAAGGTTATTTAAAATATGTTAATTGTACAGTTTACATTATATGTACATATTTTGTTGAAGTTAAAGGAATTAACAATTCCTGACAAATCAGAAAGACATTTGAAAGGGAATTGATTAATGAACAATTCTGGCCATGTCAATGACTGCAGGTCAGGTTTTTTGAGTTGATTTGAAGTTGATGGCGAGCCAACCCAGACGAGACCTCTAGATCCCTGGATTGAAGGTTCCTGACTTGAAGAGCCCAGAGCCAAGAACTGCCGACCTTACCCCTCTCCTGCCATGGCGGTAGGGTAAACATCATAAACTGCACAAGGCCAGCACCACTCTTACACTCAACTTCCAGCACCACTTCCACAACCCCAAATCCCAGACTCTGACTTTACCCTTTTTTTTTACTTGACTTGGAAAAGACACTTACCTTCTTCATTCTTCTTCAAACACATTCCCTGTGCCTGCGGAAGGACTGAGTACAGTACAGTAGCGATTTTTTTTTTTTTTTGACCACACCAAAGGGAACAGCCCCCTACAGTGACATTCCAAAGTTTTAACTGGCTTCAATACAATAATGACACATACAGAAAACAAATCCAATTCATGATCTTAAACAAGCACGTCCTGTACAGGCCCACGGAGCATGTGTTCAGTTCAGTTCAATTCAATTAAATACATTTAAGCACTTCTACGCAGTTATCAGTTGAATTGGGATGCCAAATCTTAAATACCACAAGGTTATGACGTCACCCACCGTTAGAGTCTGTAGGGCAGCAGAAGACCAGTTACTGTTTACAAATCCTCGCCCACTAACAGGCCAAATCGTGGAATTTTAAGTTTCACTTTCGTTTTCACAACAGGAGACTGTTGGATAGGCTACAATGCTACTGGTCTACTGGTCTCTGCTTCGCCAAATGACTGACAGGATGCGATGTGCACATCAGGCGCATTAGAGATTAGTATTTCTATATGTAGCAGATTGAAAAGTATGTTTAATGTGAATATGCAATGTAATGCAGAAACAATGTGCAGTGATTGTTTTGGTTTAGTATGTTTATCTTTACTATCTAATATAGGCTACCTTAACTTCTTTCTCTTTATTGAGATTGGGTGCTGTACCTTGGAGCTCCACCAGGGAGAGCATGCTCCACTAGGAGATGCACGCTGCTCTTTTCCTTCATTCATTACACATGACTTGAAGAGATCCCGTGTCTGTGAATTTCTCAATACATCACAATATCTATCCCCTTTCATGTATGAAACCTTTCTTAAACATGTTCATAGTGATGTGGTTGGTGAAACACGTTACAAACGTATTCAGGAACTGTTTTTATTTAAATATGTTGATGATTTCACTGAGTTATTCGTTATTTTACTGACCAAGTTTACCGAACCTAGCTAACTTGAGAAATGCTAACGACACTAGCTTGCAATGTAGCAACAACGAAGGGAAAGAGAAATGTAGAACTTAGGTTGTTGTTATTGTGTATATGGACTGATTTTGTATTTGTTTATTGCTGGAAATCGATTCATTACACATGACTTGAAGAGAGCCTGTGTCTGTGAATTTCTTCACACAATATATCCCCAATATATCCCCTCTTCCTGGCTTTTACATATACACAACACAACAACATACACACCAACTTTTTATGTTGTGGCGGTGCTTTACTATGTATGGGAAACACTGCATCTCTTAGCCAAAGATGCCCTCTAGAGGCCATCTGACGAAGCTCTGATGACTGACTGCCTGACCTGAATAGGCTGCATGATGCCCTCGGCTGCACCTTGGGAAAAATATGAATAAAAAAATCCCCTCATTTGATTGGGTAGGCCTGGCATCAATCAGGATAGGCTAGGCCTATCTGTGGGTCACGGCTAAAAGGTATCCGCATTTTGTTGAGGAAACGTGTCTCTTGCTTGAGTTGGTCTGTGTCTCTGTAGTAGAGTAGCTGTCTGACGTTGATGTCGCTGTAGGCGATCGCACGGAAGATCATAATAAAAAGTATAGAGGCACTCTGATTAGGTGAAAAAAATTAAAAAGTCTTTCTTGACTTCATGGCTGAACAAAAAAATTAAAAAGGTAAAGTAAGCTTCTATCTTCGGATCTTAGATCTTCGGCGGGTCTTATTTTTGTTTATTGCCCATTCCGAAGAGCACCTGTCATACATGTTTGTCCATTGGAAACACAGAAGAACCCACGCAACGCACTTTCTCTTTTGTTGTGTTAATAATATAAATCACTTTACTAGCAAGGGTGGAAGTTGGTAGTCGTTTAAACTAAAATCATTGTCCATTAGGCTGCCTCCTCTGTCAATCAATTGCAGTCTACTTGAGGGAGAACTGCAAAAATCAAACCTAGGTTGATGGAGACTTTGTTTCAATTCAAGAAGGCAAAATTACCAATATTAACATAATCTTGAATCTACCGGACGTATAAATGGCGTTGTTTTGAAACAGTATCGCACAATAATCATCCACATAAAGTTTATTGCTGTAGTGGATCCAGTAATTCCCGCGGATCCCCTCCCACAGTGTAAATATATTGTACCTGGTAAAAGGTGGACAAAGAAGCTTATGGAAATTGATCGTGATTAATTCTATCCCTGCTGTGCTCCCGGTCAGCTTGTAAAAATGGCACAAGATGGTCAAATGTAGGATAAAAGTAATAAGACTGCACTGTTACTAAACCATGAGTTAGTTTCCATCAGTGATCTAAATGGTAAATGTTTTAATCAAAATTTAGATTAGCAGTGTTTGAGTATGTATAAATGTTTGTGTGTGCGTGAATAAACACAATGAAACAGATAATAATAATAATAATACAATTTATTTATAAAGCACTTTTCAAAACTAAAGTTACAAAGTGCTTCTCAACAAGGAACAAGTGCAAAGAAGAAAATATTAAAATTAAGCTGAAGGTACTGATAAAATAAGCATGGCAAAGAAATATAAAAACAAATAAATCACTGAAGGTACTGATAAAATAAGCATAGCAGAGAGATAAAAAAAAAAAAAGGCAAACAAATGATATTAAATAAAATAAATGACAAATGACAGTAAACAACACAAAATCTTAAAGGAAATTTTAAAAAAAAATGCAATAATGAACAAGGCAAATTTGGCTAAAATCAGACTACGATTAAAGGTAAGATTTCCAATAAAAGTATGTTTTTAGGAGTGATTTAAAAGATGATACTGATACAGATCTGAAGTTGCATCAGTTTGGCCTCTTATTTTTTTTTTGACTTGTCGGGTAGTCGGTTACATAACCTTCGTCTAACTAGCTAGTAGCGTACACCTTAAACAAACGAGATGTAATCCCACTTCCGCTCTAAAACGGAAAAGAGATTACAAAATGACCAACAGCCCAGCACCCTGGTTCCTGAGAAACATAAGGTGAATACTGGCAGAATTTCCATTTACAGCCATTATGGCGTCATAATCATGATGGAATGCCAGATAGCCAATATTGCTTCAGTTCCATTACTTCCCAGACAGAGAGAAACAGACAGAGGAGAGGATGGCGCATCGAGAGAAAAATAAGAATAGCTATGTCCTACAGTTTGATGAGGCCAAGATGAGACCTCAGGAAACTTCCATCAAGGAGTATGTGGAGTTGAGAGCAGCTGAAATTAATTTCTTTGTGCAGAAGATGCCAGAGCTGGAGTACTTACCTGCCACAGCTAAGCACCTTGAGAGAGAGAGACAGATGGAGGAGAGGATGGCACGGCAAAAGAAAAAGGAAAGACAGGTGCAGGAGATGACCCAGCTAAAGGAAGATGAAAGGCACCTTGATAGAGAGAGACAGATGGAGGAGAGGATGGCACAGCTAGAGAAAAAGCTGCTGGAGACAGACAGACAGGTGGTGGAGAAGATGCCACGGCTAGAGAAAAAGCTGCTGGAGACAGACAGACAGGTGGAGGAGAAAATGGCTCAGCTAGAGGAAGAGAAAAGGCTTCTGGACAGAGAAAGACAGGTGCAGAAGATGACCCAGCTAAAGAAAGATGAAAGGCACCTTAATAGAGAGAGACAGATGGAGGAGATGATGGCAGAGCTAGAGAAGAACCTGCTGGAGACAGACAGACAGGCGGTGGGGAAGATGCTACGGCTAGAGAAAAAGCTGCTGGAGACAGACAGACAGGTGGAGGAGAAGATGGCTCAGCTAGAGGAAGAGAAGGGGCTTCTGGACAGAGAAAGACAGGTGCAGAAGATGACCCAGCTAAAGAAAGATGAAAGGCACCGGAATAGAGAGAGACAGATGGAGGAGATGATGGCAGAGCTAGAGAAGAACCTGCTGGAGACAGAGAGACAGGTGGAGGAGAAGATGGCTCAGCTAGAGGAAGAGAAAAGGCTTCTGGACAGAGAGAGACAGATGCAGGAGATCACACAGCTAAAGGAAGATGAAAGGCACCTTAATAGACAGAGACAGATGGAGGAGAGGATGGCACAGCTAGAGAAGAAGCTGCTAGAGAGAGACACACAGACTCTGGAGGAGAAGATGGCTCAGCTAGAGGCAGAGAGAAGGCCTCTGGACAGAGAAAGACAGGTGCAGAAGATGACCCAGCTAAAGGAAGATGAAAGGCAGCTTAATAGAGAGAGACAGATGGAGGAGAAGATGGCTCAGCTGGAGAAAAGGCTGCTAGAGACAGACAGACAGGCGGAGGAGAAGATGGCTCAGCTAGAGAAAAGGCTGCTGGAGACAGACAGACAGGCGGAGGAGAAGATGGCTCAGCTAGAGAAAAGGCTGCTGGAGACAGACAGACAGGTGGAGGAGGAGAAGATGGCTCAGCTAGAGAAAAGGCTGCTGGAGACAGACAGACAGGCGGAGGAGAAGATGGCTCAGCTAGAGAAAAGGCTGCTGGAGACAGACAGACAGGTGGAGGAGAAGATGGCTCAGCTAGAGGAAGAGAAAATGCTTGTGGACAGAGAAAGACAGGTGCAGAAAATGACCCAGCTAAAGGAAGATGAAAGGCAGCTTAATAGAGAGAGACAGATGGAGGAGAAGATGGCTCAGCTAGAGAAAAGGCTGCTGGAGACAGACAGACAGGCGGAGGAGGAGAAGATGGCTCAGCTAGAGAAAAGGCTGCTGGAGACAGACAGACTGGCGGAGGAGAAGATGGCTCAGCTAGAGAAAAGGCTGCTGGAGACAGACAGACTGGCGGAGGAGAAGATGGCTCAGCTAGAGAAAAGGCTGCTGGAGACAGACAGACAGGCGGAGGAGGAGAAGATGGCTCAGCTAGAGAAAAGGCTGCTGGAGACAGACAGACAGGTGGAGGAGGAGAAGATGGCTCAGCTAGAGAAAAGGCTGCTGGAGACAGACAGACAGGCGGAGGAGAAGATGGCTCAGCTAGAGAAAAGGCTGCTGGAGACAGACAGACAGGCGGAGGAGAAGATGGCTCAGCTAGAGAAAAGGCTGCTGGAGACAGACAGACAGGTGGAGGAGGAGAAGATGGCTCAGCTAGAGAAGAACCTGCTGGAGACAGACAGACAGGCGGAGGAGGAGAAGATGGCTCAGCTAGAGAAAAGGCTGCTGGAGACAGACAGACAGGCGGAGGAGAAGATGGCTCAGCTAGAGAAAAGGCTGCTGGAGACAGACAGACAGGCGGAGGAGAAGATGGCTCAGCTAGAGAAAAGGCTGCTGGAGACAGACAGACAGGTGGAGGAGAAGATGGCTCAGCTAGAGGAAGAGAAAATGCTTGTGGACAGAGAAAGACAGGTGCAGAAAATGACCCAGCTAAAGGAAGATGAAAGGCAGCTTAATAGAGAGAGACAGATGGAGGAGAAGATGGCTCAGCTAGAGAAAAGGCTGCTGGAGACAGACAGACAGGCGGAGGAGGAGAAGATGGCTCAGCTAGAGAAAAGGCTGCTGGAGACAGACAGACTGGCGGAGGAGAAGATGGCTCAGCTAGAGAAAAGGCTGCTGGAGACAGACAGACTGGCGGAGGAGAAGATGGCTCAGCTAGAGAAAAGGCTGCTGGAGACAGACAGACAGGTGGAGGAGGAGAAGATGGCTCAGCTAGAGAAAAGGCTGCTGGAGACAGACAGACTGGCGGAGGAGAAGATGGCTCAGCTAGAGGAAGAGAAAAGGCTCCTGGAGAGAGAAAGACAGGTGGAGAAGTCGAGTCAGCTGAAGAAAGACAAAAAGCACCTTGAGAGAGAGAGACAGATGGAGGAGAAGATGGCTCAGCTAGAGCAAAGGTTGCTGGAGACAGACAGACAGGTAGAAGAGAAGATGGCACAGCTAGAGGAGGAGAAAAGGCTCCTGGAGAGAGAAAGACAGGTGGAGAAGTCGAGTCAGCTGAAGGAAGACAAAAAGCAGCTTGAGAGAGAGAGACAGATGGAGGAGAGGATGGCACAGCTTGAGAAAAAGCTGCTGGAGAGAGACAGACAGGTGGAAGAGAAGATGGCTCAGCTAGAGGAAGAGAAAAGGCATGTGAAGAGAGACAGGCAGATGGAAGAGAAGGCTGCACAGCTGGAGAAACAACTAGAGCTCCTGGAGAAAGAAAGACAGGTGGAGAAGATGGCACAGATCAAGGGCGAGAAAAAGCTTCTTGAGAGAGAAAGACAGGTTGAGGAGAAGACGGAACAGTCAAAGAAAAAGAGAAAACGGCTGTTTGGCTTCTTGAAAAAGTGGAGAGCAGGCACGGCAGGACAAACGGGTGAAGGAGCGTCTTGCCCTTCCAGTGCAGACTCTGACCTGTCCAGTGCAGACAGTGACCTGACTGATGAAGGAGCACCTGGCCCTCCCAGTGCAGACAGTGTCCTGAAAACTGGTGAAGGAGCGCCTGGCCCTCCCAGTCTAGACATAGACCTGAAAACTGATGAAGGAGCGCCTGGCCCTCCCAGTCTAGACATAGACCTGAAAACTGATGGAGCGCCTGGCCCTCCCAGTCTAGACATAGACCTGAAAACTGATGAAGGAGCGCCTGGCCCTCCCAGTGACGCGCAAGCTTATGACAGCCTGTGGGACTCTTACAGTGAAGACGACCTATCCAATGCAGACACTGGCCTGAAAACTGGTGAGGGAGCCCCTGGCCTTCCCAGTACACACACTGATGTGAAAACTGACGACAGCCCGGCGGAGGTACCCAGTGAAGACGATGACCTGGATGAACTGAAAACTGGTGATGGATCGTCTGGCCCTCCCAGCGCACACATTGATTTGAACTGGTGAAGGAGCGTCTGGCCCTCCCAGCGCACACATTGATTTGAACTGGTGAAGGAGCGTCTGGCCCTCCCAGGACACACATTGATTTGAACTGGTGAAGGAGCGTCTGGCCCTCCCAGCACACACCCTGATTTGAACTGGTGAAGGAGCGTCTGGCCCTCCCAGCACACACATTGATTTGAACTGGTGAAGGTGCGTCTGGCCCTCCCAGCACACACACTGATTTGAACTGGTGAAGGAGCGTCTGGCCCTCCCAGCATACACACTGACTTAAACTGGTGAAGGAGCGTCTGGCCCTCCCAGGACACACACTGACTTAAACTGGTGAAGGAGCGTCTGGCCCACCCAGCATACACACTGACTTAAACTGGTGAAGGAGCGTCTGGCCCAACAGTGCAAGTTAAGTACTTAAATAAAAGAAGCAAAATTTTGATGCTGTCAATAAATGTCAATGTCCATGGAGAGCTGTGTCTTTGTCTTTTAATGGACTAGAGATATATGCTAACTGAAAATCACACCACTGCCATTTGTCAGTGGCATGAAGTCATGGCACTTCATGTTCAATATTAATTAGCATAGATTCTACAGATAATAACCAAAATCGCTCAAATGCATTTCGACCACACAATGAACTGCATCTAGGAGTTAGTTGCAAACCAAACTGCTTACAAGCGAACATTTTTGATAGTTATGATTTTCATGTTTTAAAGCTACACTATTTACACGATTTTCCGACCACTAGAGGGCAACAGAAACCGCAACACATTTTGTAAACACACACAGCAAAGCCCTTAAGGAGGACAAACCGTGCATAAAGGCTAATGGCTAACATAAACCTACATACGGTCTCGCTTTGCCAGATTTTTCTCCCGCTGAAGGTTACATGTCCCACAGTGACAAGTGAAGAGGCAGGTAGCAGGTTTACTACTTGAACAAGTTTACTCGCTCGCTTCATCGATTCTGCCATTACCAGAATTTTTGGGGGGCTTTTTTACATGGCTGAACAAAGATTCAAAATTAAAAAGGTAAAGTAAGCCTCTACCTTCGGATCTTGGATCTTCGGAGGGATCTTATTTTTGTTGAGCACCTGTCATACATGTTTGCCCATTGGAACCACAGAAGAACTTACAACAGCTCTTTCTCTTTTGTTGTGTTAATAATACAAATCACTTACTAACCAGGGTGGAAGTAACTAATTACATTTACTCCCATTACTGCAATTGAGTAGCTTTTTTATGTACTTGTACTTTTAGAGTGGCCTATTTTTAAGTCGGTAATTTTACTTTTACTTAACTAAGTTTTTGCTGAAGTATTGTAGCTACATTTTTTGCAGCTGTCACCTCTTTGCAGTCAACAGAGCGTAGCATCATTACCCTACCTGTGGCTTCCCCCGGCTCATTGTAAAAACAATTATTTTGACAGCTGTTATTGTTAGATTTATACTGTGGTACACCATATGCATAGCTTTGGGAATATGCTGCATGGATAAATTAGATTAGTGCTGTGTTAATGTGATTTGAAGAATCACCTATTAAAGATGTACTGTCACAATTACATCAACTTTTCAGCACGTATCCAGAATATCAAATGAAAAAGTATGGGTACAGCAAGGTTTTTTTTTTTAATAAATGCCTGCACTTAAACTATAACATTTTATCATTGTTAGAAATAAAGTGCACATGCAAGCAGCTTACTGAGCCACTTGAGAACCCAGAATTCAAACACTTTCACTGCACCCACACTTGCAGATTCCCATGCAAACCACGCATGTCTCTACCATCAGGGAGCAAATCCTAAATATCTCATTTGCATTTTTGCTCTGTCCACTGTCAATAGAGGGCAGAGGAAATGTCTTTTCTGAACTGTTAAGCAAATGTCAGTTCCTGTATCTTTTAAATCATTTCCACCTGCAGACAGGAGAACACCATCGAGCAAAGAGACAGCCAGAGAGGCGGCAAGGGCAGAACAGGTGAATACATGCTATCAGTGATGAGTCATGAAACTGTCAGGCCAGCCAACACCTCTGTGGTTTGCCCGTAGTGTAACAGGAAATACTCTAATATGTATACATGAATAAAATATCACTTATTAAACATTCTGCTCAATTGATTATTACCCCCCACGCGATGAACTAGTGGTCTGATTTTGATGAAACTTGGAGGGATGAATGCCAGTTTGGCATTGTGTACAAACGCATGTTTCACAGCCAAGCTTTATTAAAACCCACACAACTTTATTTTAAATTCTAGTCAAGATCCCAAGGTTTCCAAAGATACCAAATATGTCATGATGAATTACAGGGACATGTGTATAGAATGATGCAGAAGACATCTAGATTTTTTCCATTTGTTGTAGTGGTGCAGCCATAAAAAAAAGGCATCATGGGTTTGAATATTTCACTTAATATAAGCAGCTACAGCTTCAATGAAGCGTTGGAACGAGCAGATGCAGAATATGGATGACACTGTCGTACAGTATGGAAAAACAGTTTTTTCTAACTTTGAAGCTACTTAAGAGGAAATTTAAGGGGAAACTTTGAAAGCTAGAAGTTACACAAGGCTACTGTACCCTATTTCATCACTTAGCCTACTGCAAAAAATGCACAGTATTTATGTGGGAAGTCTGAATAGAACTGATAATGCTTCAGTTTGAAAAGCTCTCAAGCCGAACATTATTTTGTTTTTGTTGCGCTTTGCGGCTGCTGGGCCCGGCTACTCACAGATGGTGTATGGACTTAAGCTGAAGGCTCTATCACTGTTCTGCCATTGATTTTCTGACAAGGCGGACATGTTTACCAAGCAGGGGGCTGTGGAGATGTCTGTTTGCTTGGTTTGTTCTCGCCGACACACAGAAGTTGGCAGGAAAAGCTAAACAAACTTCCACATTTCCTGTTCGGAGGGGGAAAATAGAAAAAGGAAATAGCCCCCAGCAGAAAAAATGGTTCCCTCAACTCAATATCAAAGCGGTGACCTTTTGAACAGAGCTAAGTTGAAAATTTTAGAAAATCTAAAGGAAGGTTACTAGTGAGCTATATTAGGAATGGGGGGGAAGTAGATCTTAGTAGGCCTGAGAGAGAGAGAGCGAGAGAGAGAGACGCTGATAGAATTTTTTCTGTGTTAAACCACTTCTGCCACCCAGCCATTAATTCAACCAGAAATAATTTGATGTGACAGGGAAATCTCTTTAATAAGGGAGCTATGTGAGGCAACATAGATTTGCTTCAGATTATGGCCATGAGCAGTAATAACCCTTCATCAGACAGAATAGAAGATCTGTACTATGGATTATTTATGCTTCACACATTACAACAATAGCGACGACACAAAGAAAAGGGTGTATGGGACATGATTTCTCATCGGGGGAAAGAAATAACACAGTTTTATATAAGTACATAATCAATGTCAATTTTGAAAATCACTTTCCTTCTTCCATTCAGCCAAGATAAATCAATATAGCTCCTGACAAACAAGACAGGAAACCTTTTTCTCGAAACACGCACAGATATTGGTAGTTTCAAAGGCCAGTCAGGGAGTAATAACAGACAAAGATAAAGTACACCAACTCTTTATCCCTTTACACCCAGCACAGCGGAAGCCTATTCCCTTCCAGTCAATACAAGTAATTGCTGTGGAGAATTATGTCCGGTAAAGTGAGACAGCTAACACATAAAGACGTGAGGAAAACCCCCCTGGAGGGGCTGAGGCAGACGCAGGTCCCGGCGGCCCGTCAGTCAGATCCACAGGCTGAGCGGAGGCCGGGACAGAAGAACATTCATCTGTTGGTGTCTTAACTACCGGGCAGACCGTTATCAATTTACAGGCCGCTAATTGACTGTCAATACGGCTCATTAACCTGAAACTAATCACTGATGTCACGTTAAGAACACATGTGCAATAAATAAAGCTCAGGAAAACAGATATTATGGTAAATAATGTGATCATTTACTAGTAATTTCTGATTTATTTACTTGTGAAAAAACTTAAAGGAGGCAATAGGAGGCAGTTGTAATTCTAAATTACTCAATAATTCATAAATTCTTACCAGTTTGTTATTCTGAAACCATACTCCAAAGAGACATAAAAGACAGATTATTTAGTGTCATAATATTGCAGCTTATTCAGATATTTCCAGGTCAGTATATTTGTCTATAAGCACAACAGTAAGGTGATAAAGTGTTGAATTATTAGTTAGATTAGTGCTAATTTTGTAAAACTTTCAGATAAATTTCCCAGATCTAGATCTGTAGTTGCAGTTTAGCGATAATTGATAAAGACATATATATATACCGATAAATGATTATGGAATTTACAGTATTGACGTTAGGGTGTATTTACTTTGTATTTTAAATTAGCTGCTTATGAAAGTGTAATTTATATGACCGCTGGGTGGACTTTTCACAAACTTGTAAGTAACCCACCTTAAGCTATATCAGATCATATGTGTGTGTAACACTGTAGGCTTCCTGTATTTTGAAGCATTTCCAGCCCCTTTAGTCATTGATCACTCAAACAATTCTTCTTTTAGAGTACAGTATAGGAAGCAGGCAGAACAGCACTGGAGGAAAAGAAGCTCCAGGTCTACAGGTGGAAGAAAGTAACTATTCTAAGAAGGCAAGAAGGAAGAAGTGCTTGACTAGGGGATTGCATATGTGTCTTTAGAAAGAATCCAAGTCAGTCAGATGAAGTCCAGGTCTAACAAGGTCTCCCTTTTAAAAGAGAACTTGGGTCTCAATAGGACCTCCTGAGAAAATAAAATAAAATAGCTGCAGGAAACCAACGTTCAGGGGGTATCAGTGCCCTGTCAGGAGGGAGGCAGGCGCACGCAGTGAAGTGTGTCAGGAGGGAGGTGAGTCAACAAGCTGACAAAGGATCAAGGGTTCAGCAGGGGGGAAAAAAGTGAAACTGAAGTAGTGAAATGAACTTCTGAAAAAGATCGGGATGGAAATAATGACAGAAAGGAACTGAGTATAGAAACTAAAGATGCCAGTACACTGTAACAACTGTCCTGTTATTTCTTTGGAGGCTAATGAAAATGACATGGGACTAGGATAAACAATGCCTGGATCATGACAGGATGAATTCTGATTCAAAAGGAGTTTAGAGATAAAGCCTTTCTGCCTCCTTAATGTCCAAGGCACGGTCTTCTTCAGTGAGGCACAAATGACTTCAGAAAGAGCAAGTTGATCGAAAAATCAACCGGTTCCCTGTTGCTTAGAAGACAGAAGCATTGATTGTGTTCAACTGCAATCAGCCAATGAGAGATGAGATGTTGTAATTCCGGACCTGGCAAATTCAGCTGGGTCCCGTCCCAACAGTGTGTGGGCAGCATATGATTTCTTTGATCACCCCCCACACCGCCTTTCCTCTCTCTCTCTCTCTGACAAGATGACTGCCTCTCAATCTTTGGTTAAGGTTTTTTTTTTAAGGATAAGCTGTTTCCTGTATACATGATTAAACAAAATCCTATGGAATCTCTATGGAAACTAAGCATGCAAAATCCACCTACACCACCAACAACAACTGTCCCAAGTGTGTTCTTTAGGCTTCTCATTATTGTCAGCAAGAGCCTATGGGATAACATAACATGGGTATTCCAAAATAGCAATGGGATATTGGTGTGTGAATGCATTCAATATCTTTATGTATTATTTGTTATGCTTCCCCCACACATACTGTGAATTACTTACTTACTATGTACAAATGTATCTCTTTGCACTCAAATTTCATCAGGAGCATCAGACATCTTCAGCCCACTGAATGCCCACAGCTCACTTCATGATATGGAATATAATGCAGTGTGTGGACTATACATACAGCACAAGTGGGAAAGCAATCACCAGCATAAAGTGAGTTCAGCGGGGGAAAAGCATCAATTCAACTAATGAGCCCGACCTTTTCCCGTCCATACCGCTGCATTATTACAGCAACATGCAAATAAAGCACTTCGTAAAATCACGTATCAAATAGCTCATCTCATTTCCATCAGTCGCTGTTTAACTCTATGATGGACGTGTTTGGCATGAGGAAACACCAGATGTGCTTTCCCACTCTCAGCAGCGGATACTACACACGAGGCCACTTTACCTTTCACTTTCAAAGACATTTCCATGCCAGTAGAGTAGTAGTTATTGTGAGGAGGAGAAACTTATTTTCATATTGTAAATGAATCTTACATAATGATACGAGCATGAATTATGAAACACCCCACCTCTTGGCGTTCAGAATGTAAAATGCCGAATGTTTTTTTTGCTTCTTGCATAAGACTACTCAAGCTTGGTGAGACGCCTAATAATAGACCTTGGCCTCCGCCGCATAATGCTGTCTTTGCATACCCAGAGAGACGGATAAATACACAGGAATCACTTTTTTTTTTTTCCTTCACACCCCTCACTCCTCCTCTTTTCTTCTTCTCCTCCAG
Organism: Centroberyx affinis; assembly: GCF_046629955.1. NCBI lineage: Eukaryota > Metazoa > Chordata > Actinopteri > Beryciformes > Berycidae > Centroberyx > Centroberyx affinis. The sequence continues at coordinate 361,747 of NW_027281733.1, forward strand.
AAAACCTTGTCTGCTTGTCTACTTGATGCTTCCTCCTCTCCCATGCTTTTCTCCTTCTCTCGTGTCCTCTCCTTTCTCCTCTTTTCCTTTTCCCTTAACTCTTTTCTCGTTCTTTTCTCCCCCTTTCAACCAATACCAAAGGCTCTTCTCACATTCAACCCTTTATCCCATGTTAGTTTCCAATTGATGTGGTTCATTCCACTCAAATTCTGTTTTCTTGATGCACATTCAGACTTTATATTAAGTTCATTGTATCCATAGATGGACAAATGTATATATATCATTATAAAGAACGAAAAACTCCAACAGCAAATGTATCAAATAGCAAACTAGATGGCAGCACATACTTCCACCAATGCTATGCAATTGTCAATATATGGCAGTTCCACATATCGGATTTTCACCAAAAGTTAATTTCTTCCATGCCCCATTACAGACTTGTTTCACATTGGGAGATGCACACATTTTCATGACCGAACCTGAAATGGGATATGAGATCTGCCTGTTCAAATTCTTGCCACCTTTAAGCATTTTAGCCAATTATCTCAACACCACATGGCCACTCAGATCTATATCTGTTCAGTGTCCATTAGTGCTGCCCTTCTACCACTGGACCAACTTTTGGAAAAATTGGCAGGGAAATAAGCTCTCCAGTGGCCCCATGTTGTGTAATTGGGCCAATAATGGAGGTTTGCCTCATCTTCTGTCTGCTGATAGGCCACAAAGTTTGATGGTGTTACATGAATCTGTTTGGAAGTTATATGTCTTTTTATGAAAAGCCACGCCCCCCTTTGGCCAATCGGTGTGAAAAGTTAATCAGTTCTTGCTCGCCCCATAACCAAACTTTCCACAAAATTTCATGCAAATCTGTTCATAACTTTTGGAGTTATCCTGCTAACAGATGGAACAGGGTGAAAACATAACCCCGTCCAACTCTGTTGGCAGAGCTACAGTAAATGTTAGTTACAAGAAATACATTCTGTAAAAAATAAGTGTACTGTGGTTATATCATATAATGTGGCCTACTTGTTCTATAATTATGAGGCTGAAGCCCAACTTGTAGGGCCTGTGGCTTGCTTTTATTATTCAATAATCTCATCAGCATTATAACAGCCCATAGCGGTTTACGTAGCACTACTTAAGAAAATGAATTTGGAATGTGCCAAAAAATAAATAAAATTAAAAAATCAAGTTAGTGGCAGAAATAACCATAACTTTTCCAAATATGAAAATACTGTCCACTTATTTTGTTGAAAATGATATGCTATATGCTTTTTGCACAAAATAAAATAAATACATAATAAATACACATTAGGCAACACCAGTCTGACACTTTTCTCTCGATCTCCTTTTAAAAGGCTGAAATGCATGGCTCTGATCCTTATATAAGGAGGATCACAGGATCAAAGAAAGTACAACTGTTCCTCAGACGCTCCTCTGTAACGGATCAGGGAGGGTGTTCAGTTTAATGTGGGAAAAACAGATCTTGTGACAGAGAAAGTGCCAGGTTCAATCACTTACATACAAATAGAGTAGAAAAGTCTTTAAGATGAGATGTCTGTACAGTATACTATGTGTGTGTGTGTGTGTGTGTGTGTGTGTGTGAGTGTGTGTGTGTCTTGTAACCGCGGGCATATATCTGACCTATTTGAGGCAGCAGACCACAGTGCAGCATTCATTATCTCAGAGCTCAGATCAATTGGAGTCTCTGTCTCAGCCGCTGGAATCAAACAGCTCTAATAACACATGGAGAGGATTTCAATACTGACTAAGTGGCCTACTGTGGAGAAAAGCCATTGAAAAAAGACACATTACATTACATAACTAATGCAGCAGATTTAAGTTTTAGTTCTACAAACATTTCTCGGAGGCAGAAATAATCTGATTGGTCAAGTTAAACCTCAGTGGGCCAAACATCCACAGTTTTTGGAGCGCAGGTTAACTAGCTGGTAGGAACTCTGCTCAAATATGACTTATTTTTTTCATTCATTCATGATCATTAGCTTACCTAGATAACTATAGGCTATTATGGCTAGTTTGAACCTAAAGGAGTTACATGAATTAACTAAAAATGCATTAACTAAAATAAAAAGACAAGATGAGTGACTAAAAGCATGTAATGTTACAAACCTTTGGAATTTGCAAATTTTGATTGAGATTTGATATTTCATAAGAATGCAGCTTTTTCATTGACTCAGGACTATCATGTGATGCATGTAGATTTCTGCCTGACAGGCCGTACTGAGGGAACAAAAGACCTCCAGGCCTACTTTGAACTTACTTGCTCACTTGTTAACTTTAATAACTTAGTATGGCTAGATTGCATTTTTCCAGTTAGTTGCAGAGAGCTAGGCTTCATAATATCAGCCTCCTTTTTTTTTCACTGAGCTTCAGTCTAACCTTACTGAACCAATGAAATGGCTTCAGCCTCCAGAGCGGCGCTGCCTCTGAGAAATGAAACCAAAACTCCAGTCTGTGACTAATGCACACTGTCCACAGTCCAGAGGGTTTTCTGTTTTTGGCTTTGAGGATTGATGCTACAGTATCCCGGCCTGTCGCAGGGATCAATTACCAACGGATGGATGAGTTAGAGGACACCTATAGCTGTCTCGAAAAGATTATTGGCTCAGATTACTGGCTCAGAACAGAGGCTGCTCATCAATTTAGGAAGAGAGAGGGGCAGCAAGAGAGCAAACTCCATCACTGGATAATCATTACAGTCACCGCAGCCCTTGAAATGAGGATACCAATGATACAGTTGATCACAAAATGATTTCCACACACTTTTATATGTGAGTAATATCAGTATGTGATATGTATGTGGGATGCCTGTTTGGAGAAGCTGGGAGAGAGTGAGAGAGAGAGAGAGACAGAGAGTGTTTAACCCTCCATGCTTTGCTCTCAGGTGTGTATCCTCCATCTCTTATTATGGGGGCAGTGATGCTTGATTTTCTGGAACAAATTCATCTAATAGCCAAGTGTTGCTTCATGCCCAGCCAGGCCAGCAGAGTTGTCCTTGAACATAAGAGACAACTGGGCTTTGCTGCAGTAATGAATGTGAAGAAGGAAAGTTTAATTGAACTGAACTTTTCTCAACTAACACTGCAGCTCAATATCTTTTCATTAAGCAAAACACACATCTCTATATCTGTAAACGAGCCAGAGAAATTGAACATTTTATTAAAATCAGATGTTCTCATAATAGTTTTATATAGTTCACTGACATTTCAAGATATCTGCAATAAGTTCCAATCATCAGCCTATTATTTTCAGGTATGAAGTGCAGACAGATCAAAAAGGGAATCCATTAAATTCTCCATTAAACAAGCAGCGAGAGAGTCCATTCATGTTAATTAATTTTCTTTTAAAGATACAGTTGAAGTACAGGGCAGCCTATTATTCATAACAGAGGACATTAATTTCATGTCTGGGACAGAATCAGCGGGTTATGTGATGCTGACACATTTTACGGCGCATGTGCGTGTGTGGTCAGGGCAAGGAAAGGGAAAGAAAAAAGAAAGAAAAAAACATTAATTATCCATGCTGGTTCAATACGTCGCTATCAGTCTCATTTGCAGCACCAACATGAGCAAAAGGAAAGATACAAAAACGATTTTTTTTTTTCAATGGTTAGTCCAGCATATCTGCATGCCTTTCCCCAATTAACTCCCTGACTGCTGATATTAGATCCATGGTCAGTACATACCAAACTTTTAATGAGTATTTTTAATTAGTCGTCTTTTAATCATTAGATCCCTCCGCGTGGCCCAGAAATGATTTCTCTCTCTTTTTTCTCGCTACATCTCCGCCAATATTTTCTCTCGCATTCATTTGAACAAACTTGCCAGTTAGGAAATATTTACAAACGCATCCGTTAGATATTTAAACATTTTGTTTTTTATATGTATTTTTTTTTTTATTCAAAGATCTTGAGTGGTGACGTCAGGAGCAAAGAGCAGCGGCGGGGAGCGGAGAGCCGGATAACCAAGACACAACCTGTGCCGGTGCGCATCTTTCCAAACTTCTCCATCATTACAAGACCAGGGGGGGAAAAAACACACGCGGAGATTTTCATCAGAAGGAGCGATGAATAACAAGTCTATCAATTTAAACACGAGTCCGCCCCGGGCCGGCAGCGGCTCCGGGACTGTGGATCATGAACTGGTGATCACCTCCACTTTCGGGACGCTGCTCTCCGTGGTCTATATAATCGGGGTGTCGGGGAACGTGTACACTCTGGTGGTGATGTGTCACTCCATCCGTTTCGCCACGTCCATGTACATCTCCATCATCAACCTGGCCCTGGCGGACCTGCTCTACCTCTCCACCATCCCGTTCGTGGTGTCCACTTACTTCCTAAAGGACTGGTACTTCGGGGACGTGGGCTGCCGCATCCTCCTCAGCCTGGACCTGCTCACCATGCACGCGAGCATCTTCACCCTCACCGTGATGTGCACGGAGCGCTACCTGGCCGTCACCAAGCCGCTGGACACGGTCAGGCGCTCCAAGAGTTACCGCAAAGCCCTGGCGTGGGGCGTCTGGCTGCTCTCCCTCTTCCTCACCGTGCCCATGATGGTCATGGTCGCCCAGACCACGAAGAGCACGCCGGACGGGGGCGTGAAGCGGATGTGCGCACCCACCTGGGCGCCGCTGGCTTACAAAGTCTACGTGACCGTCCTGTTCGGCACCAGCATCATGGCACCGGGGCTCATCATCGGCTACCTGTACGTCAAGTTAGCCCGCACTTACTTGGAGTCCCAGCGCAACTCCGTCATCAACAAGGGCGGCAAGCGCTCCCCGAAGCAGAAAGTGCTGATCATGATCTTCACCATCGTGCTGGTGTTCTGGGCGTGCTTCCTGCCCTTCTGGATCTGGCAGCTGCTGCCGCTGTACCACACCAAGCCGCTGAGCCTGGCCTCGCAGACGCACACCTGCATCAACTACCTGGTGGCGAGCCTCACCTACAGCAACAGCTGCATTAACCCGTTCCTCTACACGCTGCTCACCAAGAACTACCGGGAGTACCTGAAGAACCGGCACAGGAGCTTCTACCGCTACACGTCCTCGTTCAAGCAGCGGCCGCCCAGCCTGTACTCGTGGGGGAAGTCGGCGTCCTCCAGCAACCAGTTCGAGTTCAACTCGGAGACGCTGGCCATGGGGACGCTGAAGTGACAGTGAGCCGCGTGGAAGGGAAGAGAGAGCTTTAGGAACCGCAACAGGTAACCCGATAACCTCTCCATTACGCGCAGGACGCCTTAACAACGTGCGTAATTGTGTGCGTAAAAGTCATTGACATGTTAATATGTGATGAACGCGCATTATTGATTGGAATCCTTCTGTGCTCAGTATTGGCACAGATTCAGAGAATGTTTCCGCCCTTTTAAACCTGAATTCTTTCCCATTTTCCATCTTCCAATGTGATTCATCTGAGATTGAGCTTTCAGGCCTATCCAGCCGCTAAAAATCAAAAGAAACCCTACTGTAACCCCATCCATGTCTGGCCATTATCACCCTGAGCCCCACTGAGCTCTGTCACATCATCACCCTCACCTTGAATGTTGCTTATAGAGGAGAAACAAGGCCTCAGTGCTAAATAAAATATGTAATCATGTGGGTAAAATCCACAGATGTAGTGGAGGGCAAACCCAGTTTACCCACTTTTTGTTTGAAAAGTAGAGTTTACCCACAATCTAAGGCTGACATCAATCTTTATGATATAAATTCATAATGTACATCATGGTAAGTAGAAAACTGATGTAAGTTATATGAAGATATAGTCTTTTATAAGGGAAAAAAGGATACAATAATGCATTATTGAGAGTATAATTGAATAGTGTTTATATGGGTGGCTGTTTGCCTTATGATCACCAAGTGGAGTTGATAGTTTACCAACCTTTTTATTTTCCATGACATCACCGGTTAAAGTTCATATTACATACAGTACACTTGCACATTCGACACGCTGAGTAGAGCCAGTTTGATTTAGGAGCAGGCGGTGCAGCGCTTTGTGGAAAGTGTCTAAATTTAGCGCTGTGGAATTGATTTGAGCCCGTCTGTCCACAAGAGGTGTTCTCTGGCAGGAGCTGGCAAAAAAAAAAAAAATCCACCTGCATGTCCAATCATTTTCGCTGAATTTGCACGCACCCTCCCACTGAGGCAAACAAACTTCCTCCGCTGTGATAAACTCAGTGCCAACACCACCTACTGCTGAGCGGTTATAGCTGTAGGCTTGTGCGCTGGTCCTCCATTCACTAGACTAGACCACCAACCGTGGCCTACTTAGATACACTGTGTTACACTCATTGAGAAAAATGGACATGAAAAGAATATTTCTTTTCTGCATTTATCAAGTCCATGACCTGTGGGAGTGGGAATTCTCACTCTAAGACTTAGATTTTAGCCACATTCACTAAGCTGCTAGAACTATACCATACTTACACTTTATATCAATTTGTGTTTATGTGCTATTCATGGATTTTTTTTTGTTTAATAATTGATCACTTGGTTTGACCAGCATCCAATGAGGATTTAGAGATTATATCAGAAGAGAGGAGAGGACCGGCCCTCCCGTTCCTTTTGACAGGTATCTTTGAGTGATGCGTAAACGTGCCTCATGTTTTATGGAGCGTTCATAACTCTCTAATTAAGATGGCCCCTAGCGCTGAAAGGAAGCCCTTTTACTTTAATCTGATTTATCAGAGTCTATCAGCTCGGACCAGCATCTGCTCTCTTCAGAATCAGTTGCTCTTCAGATTCACCAGGCAGGGACACGAACACAAACTGGTGTTATATAGAGAGCTAGACAATAACATTCACACGCACATGCACACTATCACATAAATGCACCCTTAGTGTCAGATTTCTTCTCATTATGAATACTGTCTAAATGATATCCATAGCTGTGACATTTTCAAGCAACATTCACAGGTGGTAGCGTACTTTGGGTGTGTGTGTGTGTGTGTGTGTTTGTGTGCGTGTGCATCTGTCAGATGTCACAAACTCATGCATAAATTCATTGTGGCCAATCCCTTGGTACTGCTCAAGATCTGTCTCAAACATCGCCACAGCACAGATGTAGAAAATGGCCTCTCTCTCTCTCTCTCTCTTTTGGCTGACAACTCTTTGCAGAATTTCCACCATGCAAATCCTGGATATGATCTGGTCTCTGGGGGACTTAGCAGCTTATGACCGCACATACTTTCAGGCTTCCTGGGAAATCTAGGAGTGATTCATTTGTTTCTCTCCCCAGCAGAGGAAATCTCTTTAGGCCCCGAGCTGGAGGGAAGCACTTTTATGTTTCGCCACACTGTAATAGCCTACCGCGCTCCCTGAGGATAAATTACAGGTATGAAATAATTACTGTTCCGTGATGAAATAGCCAGCACTCTCCCAAAATTCATTATGTCTTTATTTAGCAGCCACGATGAACAGATTTTGGCTACGCAGCCCTCATCAGCATACCAAACAAACTGATCGAGCCAATATTTCTAACAGGTGGTGATTGAGTCAAGTCATAACCTCAAACTGAAAATTTAAGATCTGAAAACATCTAAACACTGCAAGAGCTTAACCAGTAAACCAAAACAAACAAGGCAACAGTAAACATGATGTCCCCCATGATTGGTCCCCCTTGGTCCAATCAGCAACAAGATCTATCCCTCCAAGTTTCATCAGAATTGGACCGGTGGTGTTGCGGTTATGGGCTTTCAAAGTTTGAAATTTTGACATTTAAGTATAGCATCCCCATCAGTATAATTTGTAAGGATAACTGGATGTGTGGAGCAAATTTGCTGTCAGTTGGACATAAATTGCAGGCATTAGGGCCTTTAATTCTGAGCTTTAACTGTCTTGTCCCCATCAGTCTAACCAGTGTAATTTTTTTAAATGCCAGAACACAGTGCCAAAATGCGTCATACCTCCAATTTTCTTCAAAGTCGGACTAGTGTTGTCTGAGAGATCACATTAGACGAACGGACAGACGGACACAGTCCAATCAGGAGCCCCAGAAGAAATCCACAAGAGTGTCTAGATATACAGAAAGGTACAGTTCGTGCTAGAATTCAAAATTCCACCAGAGTACCTAAAAGAAACACCGCTGGATGTCCAGATACATGTTTTACCTCAGTCAAATCCATCTCAACTGTGTCCAACACATTGATCTATTTAGTCTCAGCGCCTAATGAAAGGTTGGCTCTGGCACCTCTGTGGATGGGGCTTTTTACCAACAATGCTTTGAAATGTTCACATGTATACATCGTGTTTCATCGAACTGAAATGTCTGGCAGCTGGAGACTTTTCATCCTTACAGCAAATGGCACTATTGTACTCTGAGGTCCTGGTTTACCAACATAAACCAACCCACAACGTCATTTCGAGAGGCATGTAACGAACTTGGTGTTACTGGTGATCCTGCTCTTGACCTTTATAACAGCCTGTGTGAGAGTTTGAGGTTATGACTTGAACAGTCGGTTGTTCCATTGGATATCAAACCAAAGTCAATACTTGTGACTTTGTGGAGAAAGTTCTTTCCAAGTTGACTTGCAGAGAACAAACTTCTCAAGAATGCGAGCACAGAGAAGCGTCCTCCAGTTTGAGACGGGCTTTGTTCTTGAGGTTGCGCGCAATCAACAGAGACAGACAGCTGTTCATGTTCCCAGCTGTTGTTAGATATTAACGTCAAGAAGATATTACGACAAGAATGCATACTGAGAAAAAGTTAAGTGTTTGGTATGCTATTCCTTCATATTCCTACTATTAATTGAGGCTCAGCACTTCACTCCTTCTCTTTTTGCATTTTGAGTTGAGCGCCTCCAGGTTCTACTTATTTCTGAGACAACTGCAGTCTGTAAACCTCCATCCTAAGCCTCCCGCCCTTTACTTGGCCATCGGCGCTTCTGGGGAGAAAGGCAAAGCCGCACCAGGAGGGTTTGAGTCGGGGGAAGCTGCTGCAGCGACCGCTTTTCCTTCAACTCACCTAATCCTTTGAGATTAGTGAACACAGGAAGAGAGAGAGAGGAGCGTGGCAAAGGAGCCGAACAGAACGTCGGAATGGAACGGGGCCGACATCAAGCGGTCCGGTCCAGCGGTTTACAGTGGTCTGAGGGTTGTTTATAGTGGCAGACACTAACATGAGTTTCATTAAATGGGGATTAGTCAGTCGGCGGAATCTGTGGCACCACTGGGCCTAGAGGGCCATTTGGCGCAGACTAGTGACAATAGTGGCGGCAATTATTCACACAGTAAAAATTAATTACACAGGCCAGATCATGATGGAGCCTGTTGAAAGTCTCACATTGTCCTATCACTCCATCATTTGTTCAAATTACCCTAGGAAAGGCCTAATTGATATCCTTGTCTGTGTTTATTATGGCAGGCGAGGGCGCTGTAATAATACTGTGTAGCCTCTTTAAAGCAATTCGAGGCAAGCACACTGACTTGACTGTACACCCAGGACAGGATTTTACCAGCCAATGAAAGCTCAGATTACACCGGCTGCTCCAGAATGTCCTCCTGACGTACGTGTGGATGTGGAATCAGTGGCAGTAAGAGGTGCATGGTTTATGGATATTTTTAATAGGAGAGGTCATGTTAAAGCAATTAAGCAGAAACGGGTGCTGTCTCAACATTTCACTTTCCATTCACTTTAAAGAACTGCGAGAGTCCCTCATGAGATTGATTTCAGCAAGGAAATCCTTAACCGACACTATGTTAAATACAGCGTTCAGCAAAACAGATTCTATGAAAAGTTATGAGAGGAAAAATGATGAAAACTGTCTGTAGAGCTCGATCCATTAATGAAACAGAAATTATAATAATGTTGATTTGTATGGGTGGTGTAATGTGTGTGCTTTGAAGTTTAGACCTTTGAAGGATCCTCTTTCTTGATCGAAGCGTTTACTGAAGAGGGTTCAAAAAAAAAAAAAAAAGGGTCAACTTTCCCTCCTTTGCCATTGACTGAGATCACAGATATTACAAAAGGCTTTATGTTTCTTCTCCGTATCTCAACAGATGCAAAACTTTGAAATATGTGCCGCAACAAAACACGACAGGCGTGAAACACTTGATGAAGCCCTGACCTTATAAATCCTCCTGTGTTGCTGTTTTACCATTTCATCTCCACCTCCGTCTTCATTTCACACACTGCCACCCCTCCCACGCTGCCCTCCTCCACATGTAGGCCTACTGCTACCCCTGTCTTCACACTTAATGAAAATGATAATAGACCTCCTGGGAGCTGAGAAGAGCAATACTGTGCTGTCGAGGCACAGTAGCTGTCAGTGTGTTCATTTTCAGGAGTGACTAACCTTTATGCAGCCGCTTCGTTCGACCTCCTTGTCCAAGTCAGTAAGACTTAATAAGTGTAGGAAATACCACAAGTGCAACAGGAGGCTGTCCATCTTGACATATAAAACTCTCGGAATTAACTTATTTTTCAATTGCAACTTCACAGATTTTTGTAATGCGTCTTCCTGCAGAAACAATATTGGACGACACATCCGAGGCTCTAAATGAGAATCAAATCAAGTTCTGGGAGCCCGAGAGCCAAAGTGATTGAAGTCGAAATAAATAAAGCCTGAGTGCAGCTAACAAACTCATTGGGTTGGTGTGTGGCAGCTGATGAAAACCGACACAAACGGACAGCTGAACCTAATCACACATGCTGCTTGCTGCCTGTGACTCGGTGTAAGCAGTTCATCACGAGTTTCGTTATGAACGCTGGAAAAAGGGCTGCATGTCATGAAATCCTTCCCCCCCAAACGGAGTAAACAAAATGTTATTTTGATTGCCGGGACCCAAGCTGACGCCGACTTCTGTCATTTCTGTACATGTAGGACCCCGCCTCCCTCAAAAGAAAATGTGATAATGAGAAATTCCGCTGAGATAATCTAAACTGCCATGAATATTTAATCCTGTTGTGAGGTAAATGCCAAAAGACTGAGATGGGTTTTCTTAGCAGATACAATGCATAAAACATGATTGATTCTAGCCTCCAAAATCTATAAAGCGGAATTGAGAATGGAGACAGTGGGTTGTTCTGACAAGTTGTGCAGAAAATAAGAAAGGCTGGCACAATAACTTCTTGAAGAACTTATTGTGTCTGATCAATCGAGCAATTCCACAAGGGTCTGGATCACAAAAGACTATAGCAGCAATAAAAATTGGCGTGCACAGGTATAATATTGGTTGATTTAATGAAAATTCAATATGAATGCAGATATTGAAGTGTACTGTACTTTTTGCAAAACGGAGGACGCAACTATAACTTGGAGTTTAAGAAAAACGGTAACAGAACAGAAAACAGAACTCTTGAAGACAAGACGAGGCCTTTTCTGCTCTTCTCTGTATTTTATTTCAAACCGCTCACTGACCTCATTCGGGTAAATGGCAACATTCTGGAAAGATCAACCACTCTTGTACAAGGAGAGGGTTCTTCTCAGAAGAAAACACCTCCTGGGTCATGGGTGCTCATGCGGGCGCCAGTTTGAGTGGGGATTTGAGGATGAAGGGCTGATACAGTAGGTGATTCGGCAGATTTATATGTCTTCTTCAAGAGGGAATGGACAGCTCTCCTTAAAAAAAAAAAAAAAAGGAGACACACAATATAACTCATCTTACTTCAGCCTCCTGCCAGCCGTTTTTTTTTTTTTTTGTATCTAGAAGCAATTTCTGCTTCGTCATCCTCAAAAGATCAAGGAGAAAAAGCTTGTCGAAACCTGGGCAGACCCACACCGACCCGATGCTAGAGATTATGAAGGTGCAATAAAAAAGCTATTGGTGTACAAAAATGGGAGGAAAAAAATACATGGAATGCTGAAAAATAGGACAGAACCTCTACAAAAGAGAGGGTGTGAGTGTGTGGCACAATCAGTGAGAAGAGGCACCCGCAGAATGAAAAGAAAACCGAAAAGATATTGACCGTGCAGTGATACCATTGCTGCTCATAAAACCTATACATATAAAAACAAATCCATTCAGAATCAAGACCGTGAAGGAATGAGTTGGCCCTCACTTCAATTGCTCACAATCGTCTTCTCCTCCTCCTCCTCCTCCTTTCCACCTCCCCTCTCCTCCCCTCCCCCTCCCTCCCCCCCTCCGTCTCGCAGGGCTTGTCCGGGAACCGGCGGGCGGCGCCGTCACCCGTGGGCGCCCCCGGGCAGGGCGGGGTCGGAGATGCCGTGGGCCGGGTCGCAGGTGAAGGACACGGTGATGGCGTAGCGCGTCCCCCACGTCACCTGCTCCACGCGGTGCAGGTTCTCCGAGCCGGAGGAGAAGAAGGAGACCCGCCCTGGAGGAGGAGAGGGAGAAGCAGACTTTTTTTTAGGAAAGGAGAGAAGAGATGGCTATTAAAAAAAAAAAGGGAAGGAAAGAAGCTGGAAAGATCGACGGAGAGCGCTCTGATGTCAAGTGGAGAAGCGGCAATGAGGACAGGACTGAGAGAGATTGTGTTTCAGCAGCTAGTTTTGACTACCACTGAGATGCTTTGATTGTCTCGATTTAAACAAATGCTTTTTCTCGGAGACACAGTTTGGTGAGGTTCCTTAAGGGCAACTTCAGTTCATTTAACAGAGGCTTTGCTTGGCTGGACCAGCTAATGAGCTATCGCCTTTTACCAGCCAGTCTGGGTCTTTCTAAACACAACCTGCTCCGTCTCTGACAGACATTTGAATTACTGTTTACATAGCTACTCTGCAATCGTAACCCATAATGAAGAGATTTATATAAAAAAAAAAAAAAGTTTTGAGGCTCTTGTTTTGTTACCAAACTTATTTTCTTCTACTTTGAAGAGGTTATCTCATTATATGAATATGAATAAAAAGCTAGAATTATGTGTGCCCCAATTTGTTTGCTCTGCTTCCCTACGGCGAAAGCTGAAGCCTTATAGTTGTGCGTGCATCTGCGTATGTGTGTGTGTGTGTGTGTGTGTGAGGGTAAATCCCCCTGGCAGGGTATTAGCTGAGGATGTCAGGGGAAATCAGCACTAGCAGTTAAGTAACAGAATTTACACTCTGAATAAGCCAAAGAATGGGAAAATATAAGAGAGAGAATTACTAAATGCATAAACAAAAGAGTGAATGAGCGGCGACGCACAGTATGTGGTGTTCCGCTTTACTCATGTTAAAGAGAAGGAGGGCATTGTCAAGTGGCGGAATTGGTCACACAGCTTTAGATAACGGCACAATGAACTTTGAAAATAATCCCATGCAGTTGTCAATATAAACATTCCCAGTGTTCACTGTGAAGGATCCAGTAAATTCAGTACTTTCAGCAGAGCGGATTAGTGGCTACACAAAGGAGGGATATAGACCCAGAGCTATCCAACTGGGAATCAATAGACTTCCATGGAAGTTCTTAAGCAATCAACCCAGTGAGCCGGTCTGCAGCACCAACTTATTTTTGATTGTCGCCGCATGTATGTTTACACAGGGCTATTTCACCTTTGGCTAGGCTTCAATTTGCTCCATCTGCAATGTTGTGGCTTAAAGACCCCATGAAGTGAAACACGACAGGACAGGATGTGCCTAAACATAAGGGTTTTTTTTTAAAGGTAAGACAAGATGTAATCGACATGTGTAACAGAAAAGTAATATGAGTAAAGGAATCAATGCTACCAGTGAGTACTAGTAATGTAATTTTATTACTTTGGAAATGAGTTAACAAGTAATGAGTGATGCGTGACTTTTTTTGAGCAACAAACCAAACATGGCCTGTGAGAAATATGCATTCAAAACAGTCAAATGCAATTTCACTCCATTGTTCTTAGCATGAGCAGCGATAGCCACCATGCCTGAACAGACAAAGAAAAAGACATCACAGTACTGGACACACTGTTTGACTGACAGGTGATGTCTAGGAAGAGCGGTGCAGAAACACCACAGCAATGAGCGCTTAAAACCAAAGATGGAGACCACTTTAACTATCATTTTTGTCACCGCCTCTGTATTTATTGCCACCTCCTTAAATACTGTTGCTGCCGTTGAGCAGTTGGTTAGCACTGCAACTCAATGCCCACTCCTGCTGTTCAACTCACACAACTCCAGAGTGTATTTGTGTATTTATTAGATCATGATTTGCATTTAATGAGGTCTTTAACTTCAGAGGCCTCATAGGGCATAAGGGAGACGAGTGTTCAATGCAAACAAGATGCTGTATAATGTATGACTCATCCCGATGCCAATGCAACACAAGTCACAAGGCACACAACACATCAATACGGCTTCCTGTCGATGTATAGATTCCTCCCACAGAGTCATAATTAATTACAGGGAGATAAATCCCACAGAGCGTGTGATGGACCAAAGAGACTCATCCAAGGCTCCTTGGGGACTAAGGATGAGTCTCTTTGGTCCAGAAGAAAACCAATCGTCAGATGTTGGAAGTTCAAGGTAGACGGTGTGGGGTTGAATTACAAGGGGGGTTGAATACCTTGGATAGATCTGGAGGAACATAGACAGAAGCGTTGGGTCCTACACACACCACTCCTGAATCTTAAGCTAAAGAGGCTACTCTAGTGAACTATGGTGGTTCTGATATAACTACACAATAAAATATCTAGCCAAAGTTCATCAAGTCTCCAACTCAAAACCATTCTTCACATCACTTGCAAGAATGTCTATCTATCTCATCTATCTCACACCACTGATATTGTTAGTGCTACTGTTTCTCCAAATTAAGACCACATTTCCCATTATTTCCCAGCACCTTAAAAACGGGGGCCAGGCCTCCAAAGTGGGGCTGGCAAAAGTCCCCTCCTGTTCCGGCGCCAGTGCCAAGTATCAGATCCAGATCCCATCTGTATGTCTGCAGGAGAGCGGCTGCCAAGGTCAGGCCGGTGGTTTTAAGGCACCGGTGCAGCTGGAGGTCTGCTAATTCCCCTGCGGTCCTCTAAGCCGCCAAGGTTAACCCCCATTAGCTCTCCTGACTGGCAGACTGACTGTATCTCCCTCCGTCAGCTGCATGCGCCATCTCTCTATCGAACTGGCCATATCTGCTCTTTATCTATCTCCCAGCAATTTGCCATCTCTATGCCCATTGCTCTCTCCCTCCCTATCGCTCCCTCACTTTTTCATATCTCTCTCTCTCTCTCTCATGCACACCTCTTTCTCATCCTCCTTCCCCTCATCCTCCACTCATTTTCCTTGAACCGCGCTCCCTCCTTCTGCCTGCTGCTCACTGTGGATAGACTCTGAGTTTCGCTCTCCGGGAGAGCCGAGTCCTGATTGTCTTCCTGCCGTTATAATTACACCTCATTCATCACTGTCTGCCTCAAAGAGCCGTGATTATCTCTGTGAACTCAGCATCCGTCCAGATATGAGGGTCGCATTCTAACAGAGTCAAAACCTGTCAGTCAGTCGCCCAGTGTGCCGCTCCAAGAGTCGGTCAGTGAGGTGGGGTGCGTATTAAAGTAGATAAAAATAACAGATTCTAGCTATTGATGTATTATGCATGGCTGTTTGCTCCATCGCTTGCTTGATGTACCTCTTTAAACAATAGCACGGTGACACCAGTAATCACGGCGGTTCGGTTTCACCATCGGCTTTGACGAATCAGTCATATGTAGATTCTCTAACATGCCCCGACTCCGCTGAGGGACGGAAATCTATCAAGGTGGACGAGAAAGACCCAGCAGTTGTCCTACTTCTCCCTCGTCCCATCCCTGCCTTTGTCACTTTTCATTCTTCCTCTCTCTCTCTCTCCCTCTCTCTTCCCCTTCCTCGAGACACTTGGCTTTACTTGGCTGTCCCCATTCTATCTGTTGTGTGGCGGTGATTCTCACTTCAGTGATGCAGGCTTGGCTGGGGGATTCGCAAAAGCTCATCACAGGAGACCAGGCAGCAGGCGGGCTGGAGTCACTCCCCATTACCATATGTCCTTCAGCCGGCGTCCCTCACTGACTGGGTAGGAGGCTTGTCTACGACCGGCACGTCGGGAGTTAGAGGGAGCGGTGGCAAGATACGGGGGAGAAAAAAAGGTGAAAACTGAAAGAGAGGAAAGAGGAGGAGGGAGCAGGTCGCTGTTCAGGACGCTCAACCCGAGTCGATTAGAAGCAGCAGAAGAGTTCAGGTTAGCGGGCGGGAGATGATGGACTATCGGGGGAGATAAAGGGAAGTGAGGGAGCAAAGGAAGAGAGGGGGAGGAAAAAGAAAAAGAAGGGACAAGGTGAAGGAGAGGGTAGAGTGATGATGGGATAGCTGGAGGAGGATTGCTGTCAGGTATGACCGAGGGGAAGCGATGCTGTCAGGGAGAGGTAACAGGCAAAGAAGCAGTGTCCCATATTGAACAGATTTACAAAGCCTCATTCTGGAGCAACGCAGTCTGCAGAGGCCAAGCAGGGAGCAGAGCAGGGGAACACGATCTGAGACTTTATCAGTAGATAATACACATGGCCCTGATGTAAAATTCCCTGACTTTTCTATGACTTTTCCATAAGTAAGCCAGAGTGCGTCCATGACCTAGAAATTCTATTCCTTCCTGGTTTGTCAATGTTGTTTTTCAGCTCAGAAATTAAATCTAAAGGGGTAAACAGTCTGGTTTCCACTACAGCTGGCCTCGCAGTGGAAAAAAACGAAACCACCATCTAATGCAACAAATGTGTGAAACAAGGTGGAAAATACATTCTGGCATATTCCTGTAAAGTGACCCATTCGTAAAATTCCCCGACTTCCTCAGAGAATTGATCAAATTCCCTGACTTTCCCTGTGTGGAATTCACCTGTAAAATTCCACGAGATTCCAGAAATTCCATGTCCAGTGGGAACTCTGTATAGCTTTTTTTTACCTTATGGGTTTTGAAGACATATTTTGACATATGAAGATATAAACCATTTCCACAAAGCCTTACCAGTTACCAAGGCTTACCTTTATAATCTGTACAGCTACATACTGTATTAACCGGCACACTGTATAAGCAGAACTACCAGTGTTACCCAAGATATGAAAATGTTATTATATCTAACCCACAGGTACCACATGGGAGTGGAAGACTAATCCGCCTGCACCTTAAGTGTGCAGCCAGAAAGGTCTGTACTGGTGATTACCCACTTACAGTGGATTATGCCCACTTTGCTCCACATTAACAGCTCCGGGATTCCATAATACAGCTGAGTATAGCAATTGAAATTTTAAGTACAGCCGCATTAGTGAAAGCTCTTTATCTGTTTTACATCACTTACTTGAAGTCTCGGTTAATACGCTTATATAGACGAAGCCGCTGGTTGCCAGGTTTTACCGCTGATACTCTGGATTGATAATGTCCTGCCACACAGCAGGTCAAACATCATTATCCTTGATGTAGATGCTGGAAACTATACGCCCCTACGTTATGCAGCTTTAGGTGTGTAGTTGGTGGTTACCTGCTCGTGGTTCCACTGTCCGGTTGCCATTTTGGTCCATGAAGATGAATCTTCCTCCAGTGAAGTCAGATCCATAGTCCGATAGGTACAAGAGGGAGGTGTAGTCAAAAGAGCCATAAGTCACCTGAGAGAGAGAGGGGCAGAGACAGGGATAGAGTGAGAGAGAGAGAAGAAAAACTTGACGCCTTTACCTCCCTACCATTAATTCAACCACAAAGCCATAAATTGAGAGCGAAATCTGTAATTAGGGAGAGATTTCGTTCAGAATGGATGGTCTGTGCTGCTGGACTATTTATGCGGCACAAATTACAACAATACTGATGACTGACGCTCAGACCCAATCAATGAGCTCAGTCATGTGGATCGTAAGCAGCTTTAGAAGTGAAACGCCGAAGACGGCCCGATACATCAAGTCAAACACCAACGGACGAGCTGACAGGAAACCAGAATTGGCAGTCTTTTGACAAGGAGTCGAACAGTAATTTTCGAGTGAAGTCTATGAGAGCTAAAGTGCAGAGCGGGAGTGCTCTCGCTTGATCGTAATTCAAAGAGAGGAGGACAAAGATGAATTGATGAGAGGGAGGTGAATCGCTGAAAACAACTTCAAACCAATCAGGACTGGAGGACACTAGAAGTTTCCTCGGATTTATTTCTAGAGTTAAAGTTACAATATGCAACTTTTCCCCACATTAAAATAACAAAAAATACATCTGATGTGTATACAGTCTATGTCTTCCTGTATGCTCATGCATAAATCCCCTGTTTGCCTGAAATTGGCTTTTCAAAGATGTTTTGGACGTTTTGGAGCATATAAGTAGCTGGGTTGCGGCTATCAAAGGCCACAGCGCAGGGAACAATGGGGGAAAGCAGTAAGAAAAGAAAGTACAGAGAAGATAAACATGCTTCAGAAAAGACCGGTTCCAAAAACCGTTGCTGTTGGTTTTTCCATGCTGGTGGCATCTGAAAGAGACAACGCAGAGCTAGCTTGTATACTGCTACACAGGTAGGATGCTGGCTAGTTTGATACGTTTTTACGTGTTCGTCAGACAGTTCATCAAGATTAGTGACAAGTGTTAGGGTGTGAACTTGACCAATTGAGGGGGAGGAGGACAGGACTTCCAAAAAAAGTTGCATTCTGTAACTTTAATTTGTGTCTTAACAAAGTTTGAGCCGGTTATCTAGCTAGGCTAACAGACCAAAACCAGAAACTTGAACTTTCTTTCAGCCCCACTCAATATGATAACCTTCATGTGCTGCCAAATGGATTCTAATTCAGTCTAAGTCAGGCCTTTTTAAAACGTTCAGGTGCTCCAATAGGGGCGAAAACCCAAATCGACCAAGTCAAGAGGCTAGTTTCCAGCAAAGATTAACATAAAAGCAAGCAGGCTGCGCTGGGAACATTTCCAAAAATGGTGTGCCAAGGTCATGAATGAAAGTCCTGCAGTTGTACATTAGTCCCCACATCTAAAATTCAGCTTCATTATGTAGCCAAGATTATTTGCATGGTGTGAATGAAGGAAAAAGACACTTCTCTGATATTGCGCTGCGACTGTGCCAGGACACCGTATCAGCAATATGATCGATGGGAAGAAAATTAACCACCAAAGACGTCAGAGGCCATTTACATTTAAATGAGGGCCGGGTTAGCCAATTAGCCCCAAAATGGCGGCGCAGACAGATGGAGAGGAGAGTGGGTGCTTTTGGATTCAATTTTTTCCAGCTGTCGAGGGGCAGGAGGAGAGGACGAGGTGACGAAAATTAATATGGCCGAGGAATGAGATGACTGTGAACAGAAAGGACGAAGCAATCGCAAACAAGCAATGTTCCAAGAAATGCCAGAAGCAAAACAAATATGTACTGCTTGTCTCTCTCTCTGTCTCTATCTCTCTCTATCTCTCCCTCTGTCTCTCTCTCTCTCTCTCGCTCTCGTACACACAAGAAAGGAAAACAGATCAATATTGAGACAGATGCTTCAACAGTTTTATGTGTGATGCCCACCATGTACAAATAAAGCCTCCAGCTCTTATGTTTTGAAATTCTTTCAAAAAAGTTCAGAGGATCCACAAGAGAGACAGAACAGAGATGTCAATTTTAATTTGCGATGCATCAGAGTCAAACGCAATGATTCATTTTGTCTATCAGCCCGCTGGCAAGACAATAAGAAGAAACATCAAAGCAAGTCCCATTCAGTAGAATACCCTTTAGTTTTGGACTAACCCACCCTTGTGAATTCCTTTAGTTACTTTTTTACTGAATAGATGTAAAGTATTGAAGCTTTCTTTTCTTTTTCCCCAAACAGACACCCCGTCTGTTCGAAACTTGCCTCAAGATCTTGTTTCACATTCTTCCCGATCCCAAAACATCTTAAACGTCTTAGGATGATGAAGCGAAAGACCGAAGATTAAAGCGCCGACAAAGAAGCCGCGGCCGATGAATATTTATGGAGAGTGAACAACGCTGTGAGACGTGAACGGTTTATACAAGAGAACAGCGGCGTCTACGAACTCGCCTTGAAGGGGAATACCTCTCCACTGAAGAATTTATATACGCTGGTCCCAGGTTCAACAAGATGTACTGTAAAAGCTGCAGCGGCTCCATAGGAACTGGTAAGATGGTGAGATGGTAAAGGTGAATGTGAGAGAATCCAAGGGGGGATTTTCTGGGGATATGGGTATATTTTTGGAGTGAGAGTCATGACTTAAAATCTCCAGAACTGTGTGTGCTTTCCACTTTTTCAGAGATCTGGAATCTAGAAAACCATGAAAAATTGATTTCGGCGTAATAGCTTAAAGATGCGGAGATGATTCCTGCGGATGACGTCTTACCTATGGCATCCGAAGTAAGAGGAATCATAGCTCTGTGTGTGTTTTTTGAGTGTGTGTGTGTTACCTTATCTATGTGCGGGTGCCAGTACTCGTCGTGCTGGGTCTTGGCGGCGGTGCTGTTGATTCTGGAGAAGAAGGTGGGCTTGGTGAGGTACATCAGAGACCGGTCCAAACCAAACGTCTCGGCAATCAGCGCCTGGATACGGCTGCGCACGTCCCTGAGAGGTGGAAAACACACACAACCGCTCAGATTCAGAGACGAACACACACACACACACACACACATACCACAGCAGTGACTGAAATGTGCTTTCATGTGTTAAGGAACTAGGAATTGAGCTGATGATTTATGTTTTATTTACTGTGATGCATCAGGCAACTTTCGCCTAGAGGATGTCTCACCTATGGTTCGGCTAATATGGGTTTTTGAAGGTTGATGCCAATACAAATACTTTTGGACTGAAACTGCTATTCATTTATGTATTTATTTGGTTTTCAGTATCCCTAAATACAGCCATTTTCATGCCAAATAACTCCAAAAAATTATGGATGGATTCAGTGTTCCCCTGTAAAATTTGATTCTTGGCAGGGTGGAGAAGCCCATGGGACACTAAAACACTCATCATCATCATCATATTCATGCATACTTATGTGGAATCCAACAAAAATGTTGCATTAGAATAAACTCAGGTTAAGGTCTTCCCATAGACAACCATTGTAGTTTAATTCTACAATAAATATGTAATCAAACAAACCACATCATATCCATCATATCAGAGCTAGATTACACTAAATGGCTGATATATGATTTTCAGTAAAAGGTCAGTATCGCATTGCATCAGTTACATCTTCTTGTCATATATTATAATTTATCTGTGCATGTATAAATGGTTCGTTCCAGTTCCTGCTGGCAGGTTTGTTGCCTTTTCATGGTGCCATAAAGGTGTCAGATGGATCATAAGATTTACTGTAAAAGACCTTATGAGTAGAGTTATCCTTTATGTGCTGCTGTTACTTGTTATCTTTTTGAATCCGAGAGGTACCATCATTCATTCGGGGTATTTGTAAGAGTATGTGTCACTTTTTTTTCCAAATGGTGGGTATCTCATTTTGGAACCAAGCTATTCTGTACAGTAAATGCATGGGTGATTTTTAATGAAGGCTCCTTAGTCACCTGTAAAGCTGGAAATCCTCGTGGGTGAACACCTCGCCGATCTGATCCCCAAAGTACCTGGAGCCACACCGTCACAGACAATCACAGACAGCCAATCACAGGCACAGACGCAACACAGACACGGGCAAAAGCCAAGAGCAGAGGAGATCGGGGAGGGGAGAGAGCAGAGGAGATCGGATCTATTAGCATACGTTTGCATTCTGAGCACGGCACGGCGCCGCGATCACCCAGGTGGGCGTGTCCCCCCGCCACCCGAACACAGCAGATAGGGGAACGTCTGACTGCTTTGCATGAGGAAGCCCCGACGGAGGAGTGGGGGGAGAGAGAGAGAGAGAGGAGCAGACAATCCAGATACAACTGGGTTCCACTGACAGTGATGAATCAGGGTCATATGGGTGACTGGACCTGCAGATGACAGCTCGCAAGCACCGGCATCAGTAAGATTAATGAACAAACTGTATTCGAAGTTGAATATATTTCTGTATATTCTGTCTGTTACACTGCGTATAGAGGAAGCACACAAAGCAAAAGTGTGTGGGGACACAGAGAAGGACATAGAAAATGCACCTGCGCACCTGTAGATGTTAACAAACTGTTTTCCCATCGACAGCGCCCCGGAGTGCAGGTCCAGTATGGAAGCCTGAAGGGGTCAAATGACAAATCAGTTTGACAGTCAACTCAGCTCATAAATAAATGCTGTTGATGCCCTTTCCAAAACATTTCACTGGCTCTGTGCGTGTGAATAGCATCATTTCCTGGTTCAACTCTTGGTCTTGGTCTGCTTGCTCTGCCCTTTACTTGTTATTGCTCGTCCACCGCCCTGGGACACACTTCTGTCTTTCACAAGCCAGCAAATAAGTCATTTTCCCCTGTCACTTCCCCTCCCTTTGGTTAAGTGTCTTAACACTCCATAAAACTGTTTCTTTATTGGCTGTGGAGCAGGCCCACTGGGGCTAGAGAGCAGGGGGTAGGGCATGCCAGGGTCATGCAGACGCCCCTGGACAGGACTATCACACCCCGTTTTATCTGCTGGAGCGGGACGTCAAGTCAGTACTCCACTTATTGGACCAGCCTGCCCTCTAGTGCCAAGAAAAGGCAATTACAGTGGGGAGTCAGGATAACATTGAGCAAAGTGCATCTAGGGTTCAGTTGATATGGGTTTTTGAAGGCCAAAATCTTTGAATTTGACAATTTTCATGCCATAAAATCCCCAAAAAACTGGAAGTATTCAGTGTTTACCCCAGATGTGTATTCTTGGCAGGGTGGAAAACCCTCTGAAACAGCATTTAGATCATCATGGGACACTAAAACTCTCCACTGAAACCAAAGACAATATGCACAATTCCAATCCAATCAAAATTTCACATTAGTATCAATTCAGGTTAAGAGCTTCCCACAGACAACCAGTGGAGTATTGATCAATTTTACAAGAAATCTGTAATCATACAAATTAAATTATATTCATCATATCAAATGTGGACAATACTGACTTTCCAATTCTGAATAAAAGGTCAATATTGGCCCAGTATATTGGCAAACCCATATTGATCTTAGTATCGTATGTTTAGTATGCTGCCGAGGAAGAGCGGATCCACTCAAGACTCACTGCCTGAAGTGTGTGTGCATTGTACCATTATTCTAACAATATTTTAGGTTTTTTTTGAGGATATACTCACTCCTCCCTCTGAGCCGGCCAGCGCCAGCCCCCTCTCCGCCAACCTGTGTGCAACGGAGACAGAACGTATTCCAAGTCACTCATCAATACTGGAGAGAGGGAACACACGGAATGGAAAAAAAGGACTGGGAAGGGAGACAGAGAGTACTGAGAGTATGATGTTGTTTACCTCCTGAGGACCTGAGCTTCCTCCCTGCTCACCACACTGTCTGCAACTGCGCGGCCGCACTTCTGAGGAGTGCATCCTGGGAGAGAGAGAGAGAGAAAGAAGAGATGTACAGTATATATTGATGCAATATCCTCTACTGACTTTGGAGGCTTTTGTGGCCCCGAAGCAAGAGAGAAGAGAGTGAGAAAGTGGCAGAAGAAGTCCAACATAGGGAGTTTGTGGGACTCCTGCCCATCGCCGCTACAAACTCTCGGGCTTCCCTCCAACCTCCCAACCATCAGAATTTATTGCTCTAAACCTGAATCCCCACTGTGTTGACTTTAGACACTTGAGATGCACGGTCGGACCTCCAAGCAGCCCGCTTTTAATAAGACACGTTTGCTTTCTCAACTTCAGCTTCTGCCAAGTTTAGCCTCAAAGTTTTTGTTTTAAAATCTCTTCCGTCACAAGACGCCAGGCAGACATGAGAGATTTATCCAATATTCTTGGATGTTTCTGCAGTATAGGCCGACCAATAAGTTGGGTTTGGAGTTGAGAGAATCAGCGCACTTTGGTTCCAATATGATGCAACGTAAAAAAATGTCCAATTAACCACATTTACACTTGCTGAGAGTTCTTTAGCTTTATGACGCGAGTTGAGGTTTCATCCTGAAAGCCATGCAGAAAGCTGTGGAAACCAACGTCAATTTCATTTGAGTTTCTTCTGCTGCTTTTCACCACTAGAGAGCACACCATGCACAGGAATGACAGTCAGCTTTGTAGTTGACTACTAGTCAGATTGCCTGGATAAGCAGTGTTGCCGCTTCACAGTTTTCACCTTCAAGAAGTGACGTTTTTGGACTGGAGAGTTCTAATTTCATATGGAGCGACTCACTGCTATTGACAGGCTGAATCAGATCCAAGAGCAGGAGCGGTACGCCTGGATTAGAAGGTTATTTATCAAGTGGACCTTGGCTTTATCTCGTCTGAGTCATGTTTACACAGCAGAGGCGGCCTCACCCGGGTAGCGCTTGTAGTTCTCGTAGTCCTCGGAGCACCGGACGGTGTAGACCCGGGGCTGGGGGGAGACCAGCTCGCCCTGGCTGGCCAGTGTTTCTGTGATCTCGCTGTCCCGCGTGGTGACGTACAGCCAGGCAGCCGCCCCGCACAGCGCCACGGCGCCCAGCAGCACGACCAGGGGCCCTCGGGACCCCCTCCATGCGGAGGCCTGGCGCAGGGCGTTGCCCCTGAGGAGGACAGAACACAGGTCAGAGGGGTCAACTGTTGGGTGTTTGTGGTCTGGAGGTAAACAATGACCTCATCATAAGGCAAACAAGCACCAAGATAAACACATTTTCAATAAAACCTTCCATCCTCAAATAACTTCCATCAGTTTGATACCAATTACTAGGATGCATACCAGGAATTTAGGTCATAGTATAAACAAAACGGCGGGTAAACTCATATATTCTACAAATACAGTTTAGTTGGGTTTTCCCTCCACTACATCCCACTCTCCCCATTCACCCTGCCCAGCTTCACACAAGAGTCCAGCAGCATTTTATTCACTTACCTTTTGATTTTCTTCTCTATTCCGTTTGCATCCGAAACCTTCGTATTCCCTCGTCGCTGCACTGTCATTTCGACCCACGGGGCATTTAGAAAACACACACAAAAAAATGAATTAAAAAAGTGATTCCTGTCTACACACAACCATGTACCATCCCAGCAGCAGCTTGGTACCACTCTGGTGACTTCCTGGTGGACGCGTATCGGCGCGTCTGATTGGCTCTTCGGAAGAGAAGCCAGCGTTTTCATTGGGCCACGTCATCGCGTGCCAGAAAGCGCCTGGCTGCAGAAAATACACACAGAATTACAGAAATAATACAAGCGTCGGTAGGCCCTACTATACTATACTATACTATACTACACTATACTATACTATACTATACTGTTTGACAGTCTTCACTAGACTGCACAAAAAAAGAAAACGTTATAAAATGCGTACGCTCATCGATTGCTCTGTCAGCTGATACAGAACTAATCGATTGCCTACATCAGGGCGTTATGTTTTGAAACAAGTGAAAGCGACTGACACTCACATCGTCTCTTGTGCGGAATGTGATCCAACTCGCTATCTTCATTATAACATAAAAGTCATTTCCACTTTCTGGTAGTCTGGTGCGGTCTCTGCATTCCTGGTGAGTCCAACAGATGCTCCTGCACACATAAACACACACACATACACACCTGTGCAGCAGTAAATAGCCTACTTAATTAAACTGCATATGACCTCTTCCAAGATATTGTAAGATATCTACTTGCTGCCTGTAAAGGATTTGAGCCAGAATGAAGTTTCCCCCATGGCCCAAAGGAAAGAAACTAGTTCACCTGGATTTGAAAGGTGCCCCTCCAAGAATTGAATACCTTCACAAGGTAAGAAACTACTGCAGCACTCGTTTAAACATGTGTCAGTCTGTTTATACTGTTAATGACTCCTGTGTCTTGTATTTCCTCAGCTGATTGAGCTGTTCTCTCAACTGGGAGCTGATGGCCTGCTGGTGGAGTATGAGGACATGTTTCCTTATGGGGGCGAGCTGAACCTGCTGCAGGCCACAGCACACCCCGCCTACAGGTGGACACACACACACACACACGCACGCACAAACACCGGACATTGCTCATTCCCCTCCTTATCAGGGATATTGCCCACATTTATATGCTCATCTGATGGTTATTCCTGTTTGTGTGCGTGTGTGTGTGTGTGTGTATGTGCTTTTTATCAGATCCTGTAATAAAACTGTAAATCCTTGTCTCGACTGAACCTCCTGTGCGCTACAGAGATAACGCTTTATGCGCAAGCTTGTCCTGTCATAAAGACGCTTTGGAAAAATTACTAATCTTGGATATGGGGACTAAATTGTTTCCGGCTGTTTATTTATATACTCCTTTCAGCCGTGAGGAAGTCTTGTCCATCCAGGATGTTGCCAAATCCAAGGGGTTGGAGGTCATCCCGCTGGTGCAGACGTTCGGTCACATGGAGGTGAGGCAGCCACTCTTCTGATGTTTAGAACTGGTTGTAACTATCAACATGGTACTCCCATCTCTCTCTGTTGTAGTTTGTGATGAAGCATCAGTCGCTGGGGCGCCTGAGAGAGGTGGCCCACTGTCTGGGCACCCTGAATCCCCACAGAGAGGAAGGGGTGCGGCTGGTGATGGAGATGCTGAGGCAGGTGGTGGAGCTGCACCCGGGCCTACAGACACTGCACATTGGAGCAGATGAGGTGAGGACTAGTCTCTTGAACCCAAATCGGAGAGATAAACAGTGAAGAGAATGCCCATGTGCAGCCTAGGTCCACAGCGACTTCTCACGCCGTCTCCCTTCCTCAGGTGTATCTGCTAGGTGAGGGGGAGGAGTCAAAACTCTGGCTGGCCTCGCCTGGACACACAGTGGAGAAACTTTTCCTGAGTCATGTGACCAGGGTGGCCAAGGCCGCCAAGGAGGCGTGGCCTCACCTGAACGTCATCATGTGGGACGACATGCTGAGAGGGATGAGCCACGACACACTGAAAGGTGAGGGGGGAATAGAGTCACATTTAACCATGGACTTCATGTAATAAGAAGAAGGAACCCTAAAGAACCAATCTGAAAACCAGATATGAATTATATAACTGTCTATACTTTAGGTGGGCAGATAACAGTGGGGGGAGCGAAACCTATGATCACATACAGTCATCCTCATACATTCCCTTATTGACCTTATTCCTATGCCTTATGCACACAGCGGCCATTTTGAGCACTCAGGGTGGGAAAGTAAGAGCAAGTTCAGCTCTGTCCTACTGTTGTGTACTAAGATGCACATCATATACATTTATCATTTCACAGATACCAATTGAAAAACATTAAAATAAATGGATCTCAGGTTCACATTATTTGGACTATTATTGCTAGCTACCAGAGTCTAGCGTATTTAGCTAACTAGTACTAACTAGTAAACTAGCTAACTTCCCTGCTAGCTAATTTGATAACTGTTGAGTCTATCTGAAGTCCTCCATTATGTGTTGAAGTAACGCTAGTTTTACATACTGTATATATGCCACTGAGTATTCAAAATGGCCGCTGTGTGAATAAGGTCAATTGGGCTAACTTCTAGGGATGGAAGTAATAGCTAAATTAAACTATTCCTCATTTTGCTGGGGACCTGCAGGAAGCCTCTCAAGAACCCCTGCTGGTCCCTGAACCCCCCTTTTGGAACCACTGCGTTTGGTGGTATTAATGCACTAATACTCTTTCTATTGTTGTTCATGTGACAGCCAGTGGTCTAGTAGGACTAGTCCAGCCCATGTTGTGGGACTACAACCCTACACTGGATGTGGACAACACTGGTAAGAACTGCTTCATTTGGTCACTAATGCGTTATTAATTTTACGTAACCTTTGTACTTCAATGTCGTTGATAACATGGATAGTGATGTATATCAATCCTTCAACTGTGCTCTCCAGTGTCTCTGCTGGAGAAGTACCACAGTGCCGGTCTGTCAGAGCTGTGGGCAGCCAGCTCCTTTAAAGGCTCCACCAGCGTCCACAGCAGTGTGACCGGCACCCAGAGGCATGTGGACAACCACCTGCAGTGGCTGAAGGTGGCAGCCTCCGCCCCCGCTGCCATCAACCTGCAGGGCATCGCACTCACAGGCTGGCAAAGGTATGAACCAAAGGAGATGATCAGGGTTATAGTTATTAGCCAGGTTGATGGTAGCTTTTCAACGCATTATCAGTTTTTACGCAACTTTTTGTACTTTGTGAGTGCTAATATGGGGGAGGTGGAGGTCTAGAGACAGTCGATCTGTCTGTTTATAATATGTCCATTGTGTAATAAATGCCGTTTTTACCTGGTCCATTTTTTCCCCAATGCCAGGTACGACCATCTGTCTGTTCTGTGTGAGCTGATGCCGCTGGCTCTCCCGTCACTAGCAGCCTGTCTCCAGACCCTCATCCACGGCCAGTTCAGTGCTGAGGCTCAAAGCAAGGTGACCAAGAGCCTGGGCATATCCTCTGTGGAGGTGGAGGCCATGCAGAGGTGAGACCCAGCACCCTGACTGTTTCATTAACCGTACTGACATATTAGTGTTGAATTTGATATGAGTATCTGCAGCCTGACTGGATTTTGCTGGTGTCTCAGGGCTTCAGCGGGTGACTCGCTGTTTGCGGGAAGGCGGCTGGCTGAGTTGGTTGTGGAGCTCACATCACTGCTGAACTCGGAGGACATGCGCTATTTTGAAAGCAACATGTGAGTTATACGCAATGATCATAAAATCTTATTTTCATCTACCACAAACTTGTCACAAATAGCCAGAAATCATGCTTTAATGCAAACTTCTTCTGTGCTACTGTAGGTTTGTAAGAGGATGGTTCACTCCCTACCACCGACAGAGGAAGATGGTCAACCCTCTTATCACCATGCAGATTCAGAGTCAAGCGACAATGTGAGCCTGAATCTCTGTCTCCTTTTTCGAATTAAAAAGTCTTAAATTATTGCTCATTTCTAGTTTTAGAACTTTCATTAGTTTGTTAGTTTGTTTTGTTTAAATTCAATTCCAGGTAGCATTAAAAAAAAGTGTTTAAGTCTTAAATTTGGCTTTCTGAAACCTGCAGATAGCGTGCATTGTGTCCCACTCTCACGAGGTTCTACTCATACACCCATCCTTTCTTATTTGTATGACCTCTTCCCCTGTCCGTCTGTCCTCAGGCTGCTGACTGTGTTGGAGCAGAAGGTGGAGGCAGTGAGGGGGGAGATGGTGCTTCTGTACCCAGACTCTACGGCCCAGGAGTGGATAGAGCAGCACGTCGGCCCCGTCTCGGCTCCCCTGCGGAGGATCACAGAGGAGATCACAGCCTGTCTAGTGGAGATGGTGCCGTCTCTGGCTCCCCAATAAGAGAGACCCTGATGTCCGGGCTGGGAGGATGAATGGTACGGGGTCTGCAGAGGGACATTAGGGGGTAAAGGATAAAAGTTCAGGTGTCCCCTTAATTCTGCAACTAGTGCTGGAATGGGACACGGTTCACACTGGCCTTAAAAATACTTTAATTTGTGGATTTGAGATAAATAAGGCCTTAAACGTTTTTGAAAATGAAGGGCCTTTTAAGTAGTTGATTTTTTTTTTTATTAAAACACAGCACCCAAATTCATATGTATGCCTCAGCTGTCCCAGGATCAACACTTCAACTGGATCAATTTTCCATGATTTCTTGACTTGACAAGATCATGAGTTATAAATGAGGCCTCTATGATGTTAAATCCTTTAATTTTTCCAAACAAGACATTGAAAGCCATTGAAAAAACCCTTGAATTTGATGTCCAAGTGAGTGTGGGAATCATGATGGGAGACCGGGAGTGATTTTGTGCTTGT
The DNA here is from genome assembly GCF_046629955.1 of Centroberyx affinis. Lineage (NCBI taxonomy): Eukaryota > Metazoa > Chordata > Actinopteri > Beryciformes > Berycidae > Centroberyx > Centroberyx affinis. Next base: position 391,326 of record NW_027281733.1, read on the forward strand.
GCATGTCCAAATGGTGTATATGTGTGATATATGCAGCAAAGAAAACAAAGAATTATGATAAAAGGACTCAACCTTTACATACAAAACACTTTTATGTAATTCCTGCAAGTGTATCCAAGTAAAAAAAACACTCACACATGCCAGAGCCCTGATTCAGTACTCTTGTCGACAAAAAACAACCCAAAAAAAAAAAATAAGTGTTTGCCTGAGATTCACTCTTTGGTTTACAAAAACAGAAAAGAGTGTATAAATGTTAACACACAGACAGATGGACAAACAGCGACAGGCAAAAACATTATACCTTTCACATGTAATTCACTCTCTTGATTGAGCCGTGAAAATCCTTCACGCTTGATTATAGTTTACAGTCGCATGCGCGCATCTGGAGTGCGGGTTGGTATGAATAAACAAGCAAAAGGTGATTATCAACTGGGTGGTCCGGAAAACACCGGCGTTCCCTTTTTTACCGTGGGAAAACATGCACACTTCCATTGACTCCTCCACATAAACACTTATCACAGTTCAGTAGGAAGAAGGCACAGTGAGTCTGTCGTCTAGAGGAGGATTCTCAGATGGTCGTTAAATCCAAAACGCTTACACATGATATTCATTTACAGAGATCAACATTAACAGTAAAGTAATAGCAGCTGTGTTTGAATGGTCCTCAAAAACTCTATTTTCTTCACACTGATATATGAAACTTTGTATGACAAAATGTTAACAGATTTTCAATCCCAAATTTTGTATCCCAATTCTATAGACTGTTGTAACCTGCCATATTATAAAAAAAAGACATGGGAGGAAGGGAGTTTGTAAGGAAACAATAAGGAAATACTAAAAAAGAGGTAATATCCTTGCTGCTTCAATGCACATGCTTACAGTATTCCGTTTATATTGCAGGTGGACGTTACCCCCCCAGGTGGAATGACGGCATCACCCAAAACAACACCCTCTGTGAAGTGTCAGTGTTCGTCTGCTTCATCTTCCGAATCACTGCTGTGGTCCAGAAAATCCTCCTCCCCCTCCCCCCCGTCCTCCTCCTCCTCCTCCTCCTCCTCCTCCTCCTCCCCCTCCCCAAACTCGGCCTCCGCCTCCTGCTGCCAGCGTCGCTGCAGCTCCTCCAGCCCCAGGAAGCGCTTCAGCAACACCGCCACGGCCTCCACGTCGCTGACGGAGAAGACACGGAATGTGAAAATAATATATATATACAGAGACGGTTTCTTTAGATTTGATCGTTTTCATGCCAAAAGTGTTCACTGTTTACTCCAGGATTTTGTGGAAAAGCCTCTGTAACAGCATGGGACGCAAAAAATTCTCCAGTGAAACCCAGGAAAATAAGAAGAATAATCCAAATTTAAGAAAGCAGTTGAGACTAGTAGTAGCATCTGTATATACAAGTTGCAAGTAAATCCATGAATGTTGATAATCCATGCTCTTTCCCATACTTCCCACTCATACAGTCTACTTAACGTGTTGGAATTGTCGGCAGTATATGATTACATAACGCTACAATTGTTTATCGTCTGTTTTATTGTTTTATAATTTCTACTACTCTTATTGCATATTTTTCTATGCTATTTGTGCGCTTACACGGTTTTCTTTTTCACTGTTGTATGCAATTACTTTTGCTGCTATAGTGATCTAATCAATTAAGATTAATCTTGTCTTAATAATAATAATAATAATAAACATGTTCATGCTGCTTGTGTGGGATCCGATCAAAATGTTGCATTAGAATCAGCTCAGGTTAAGGACTTCCCATAGACAACCAGTGTAGCATTGATCAATTCTACAGTAAATATGTAATGAAATAAACTGCATTGTATCCAACATATCAGAGGTGGACGACACTGACTGGCTGGTATCTGATTTTTAATAAAAGGACAATATCTGCCCCATATATCAGCCTACTAGGCCCAGTGTCCTACCTGCGTCCCCCCAGGGTGGCGCTCTGGGTGAGGGGGTAGGAGAGGCCCGTAGCCAATCGCAGCACCAGCAGGTAGCCCCGCCCCAGATAGCGAACCTTCTCCTCCTGGACAGAGACGTCCCGCAGGTGTGTCAGGTCCAGCACCACTGACAGATCCACAGCAACAGAGAGAGATGGTTTGGAAAAACACTTGTACCACATGTGAAGTTATGAAATGTATTAGAGGTACTGAACCTGCTGAGCCGCTCTCTGATGCTACTGACCTTTCTCGTGCCCTCTCCTCCATAAGGTCAGGACTAAGGCGTACAGGCTAATGGTCTTGAGCTCAATCAGGTTCTTGGTTTTGTCGAACACGGCCTCCTCCCATTCCTCCATGTTCTGCATGGCCACAAACACACAGCCGGTCACGTAGAAAAGCTTCCACAGGACGCTGTCTGTCAGAAGGGAAACAGGAGTGAGACGCACTCAGCAAACGTGGATGGGGATATGGATGATAGGATGCAAATTGGTGAATAAATGGTGGTGAATCCAGTTTGTGTACCTGAGCTGTAGTATGCAGCCGCCAAGCCAACAGATGCTATACCTGAAAATCAAATGAGAAATTAAGTATTTTGGAAGCAATTCATAGTATTCCCATGATGCCACATGCATTTCCTACCAATATGGTGCTTTACTATAACCACAGCTCATTGGTTGTGGCTATCATTTGGTTATAATCACCTGTTAATTTATTACAATTACCTGTTACTTTCCTACCAAGATGGCCATGTGGTGATGTAACAGAATACTATCAATATAGGGACAAGGAGATAGAGCCGTTTTACATATTGGGAATGGTGGCTGGGTCAGTTTGGGACGTTTTAGGTCAATAGCTAGTATGAACAGTAGTGGTGTTTGCTGTTTGGCATTCAGTTGTAACAGTATGTAAGTCACACACACACACACACACACACACACACTCATACTGACCAACAAGGAGAGACCAGGAGCGAATCCCCGGGGATCTCTTCAGATGGAGCAGGGTGGAGCTTTGCTCCTCTACTGTCATGTATCCCATCTGAAAACACAGGCCAAAGATAGGAAATTAGCACTTCACACTCACTCAAGCTGACCAGTAGATTGTTGACCATGGACAGTAGATTTTTTATGCAGGTAAATAACTGCATTGGTTTAAAACTGATGGTTATTAGTAAAATGCACTAGCATGAATTTGCTTTTCAGATTACCACAAAACGTCACGTCACGCAACGTCATGCTAGATGGGTAAAAAATTCTGCTATTGCATGAGGATTTGAGTAGAAGATATTGCTCAATTCAAGTCAATTTACCCACATCTGGCCTATAACAAGTTTAATATTCAAGATATGTTTAATATTGTGAGGTTTGAGGTGATTACAGAGATAATAGCCCTAAATCTACCTTAATCATAGCAGAAAGCTCAACAAGATGAGAAGGATGATGATGATGATGATGGGATGTGATGGATGAGACTGATTACTCCCCACACACCACAGCTTCACCACGGCTGTACAAAGATATGAACAATGACACATTTTGTATCGCTTACCTTACACTCTTCAACTTTTTGCCAAGTCGACTCGCCAACAGAGCAATAGCACAAGGAAACATATGAGTTGAAATATAAGGAAGTTCAATTCATGTTACAGCAACCACTGTCCGGAGTGGGTGTTACTTCCTTCCTGGATACGACAACACTGATTGGATGAATGGCACGTTCACTTTCGATCTTGCCTTCAAAATAAAAGCACAAAATAAGTCATTTTGAGAAATAAAAAAAAACAATTATCTATTTGGTAGTAGAAAACGATAACTTTTTGAGAAAAAAATTTTCGTTTACTAAAGACACCTTCTTAAATATATTCTTTATTTTGTCTTTTGTATTTAGTAGGTTATTATTACTGAAAACTTATGTTTTGACAGGAAGTTATTTTTTTTTTCATATTTCTAATTTAAATTAACGTTTTCAGTCTCTTGCATAGACTGAAGCTGTTAATTTGTACTAGCATTAGTTTGTTAGCTATCGTTTTGTCTTTTCCACGTCCTCTACACGCTCTACATTTCGTTGAAACTCAAATACTGGATGGCAGGCTGAGTCGGAGGCAAGAGGTGATAGAAAGGTTTCTTCCTTGTAGGCAATGTTGCCTCACTTCAGGGCAGCGTCATCAATGTGTCGTCATCAAGCAGGCGTGGCAAAAAATGTTAATATCGAGAGTTCAACGATCATGCGCAGTGTAGTTGGAGTAACTGGAAGCCTCACTGTTTAAATGTTAGCTTAGCTTGCTACTTTTATGCAAAGAGGTTCTATATTCATTATATGTCTTTAGCATTATATTATACCTTTCTCACAGTGATTTCCCATAATTTTATGACCATATCACCTTTGAAAACAGAATACTGGTCGATAGCGTACAAGTCAAGTGCATTTGAGAGTGCATTTTAGCTGCATTATCTAACACCTGTCATCAGCCTCAGGCATATGATGTCAGTGTTCTCTATGTGTAATGATACAGAGGAATGAAATACCTGTCTGTGGCCCCAGGGGCTTCATGTCATAATGCTCTCTGTAATGTTAAACCACAATCAATAGTGAAACACCTGCTCTCAGTGATTCATATTAATTCTCTAACACCAAATACCTGTCTTTGGGCTTCGTGTCCAAATGTTTTTTATAATGTAAAACCACAATCAGTAGTGAAACACCTGTTCTCAGTGATTCATGTTAATTTTATTATACACCTGTCTTTGGCACCAGGGGCTTCATGTCATAATATTCTCTATAATGTAAAATCACAATCAGTAGTGAAAGACCTGCTCTCAGTGATTCATTGCTGTCAAGGCAAAGGGCCAATTCAACTAGGCCAACAAGTGTTAAAAAAGTTCTTTATCTGAAAAACTATAAAATGGTACAATTATGGTTCAAAGCTTCTTTAGAGCACCATATTGACAAAGCAGTCAGATTTCACAGAAATCCAGTATGTGATACCTATTTTCAACAACTAATGTACATAAAATGAAAAAAAAAAACATTAAAAACGGACAACTAAAATCAAGTTTTAGATTTTAAGATGTTATTTTGATATGTTTCTACGTAGACAGATATAGCAAAAAGCTCTTAGCACCCGTAGAAACACACTGAACCTGATGTAAATATATCCTACCAGGAGCTTGTCAATCCTGTCCTCTATCCTGTTTCCACCTCCTATGACGGGGACGTTGGGGTTGGATTTTAGGAGGCAAAAACTTTATACAATCATCAACTAGAACTATGTACATACATCAAGTAGAACTATATACATACAATCAACTAGGACTACAGTATATACATATATCAGCTAGAACTAAGGTGGACTCGGAGCTCTGCAGGCATGAAATCTAATGTCCACAAGTTTTCTTACATAAAATAAAAACAGGCCGCTGAATCAAATAGTCAAATTTATAGTACTCAAGTTCCAAATCACAAAAAGTAAACTGGCAGGGTCCAAAAAGGCTTGAAAAAAAAAAAGACCAAACACAATGTGGGGGGTGGGGTTGCTACTTCTGTGCCTTGTCTATGTGCCATTCTAGAAAGCAGTTCCGGTCCATGATCAGACAGAGCGATACATCGCACTTTGAGCATTTCCAAGGTGTTAGATTATGCTCACGCTGAGCAGTGCAGTGAACACACCGCCGCCTGTTTGCCGTCGCCTTCTGGGAGCGAGCTATTTTGCTAGGGTCGTTGATGGGGACTGGGAAGCAACCGAATCCAGCACTCGGACCCACAGCACCAGCTGCAGCAGCGGGAGGACCGGAGCTTGCGGCGGAAGCACCGGGAGCAGCAGCAGGAGGGGCAGAGACTGGGGCTCGAGACCCAGAGACAGAGGCGGGAGGAGCAGAGGGAGCAGCAGGCACAGCAGGACCAGAGGCAGCAGCGGACGTCCTGCCAGGTTGAAAGTCAACCAGCTGTTCGGCTAACAACTCCCGGAAGCGCTTGTGACTGAGCGGTCTCTGCTGCTTCTGTGCTGCGAGCTCCTTCTGCAGCAGGAAGCCGTTCACCACCGCAATATCGATAAAGTGTTGCAGCAGGGCCTTGTACCACTTGACGGTCTTCCGCCTGATGCTGTAGTACTTCAGCAGGGCGTCGGACAAGTCCACACCCCCGATGAACTTGTTGTAGTCCTTCACTGCAGTGGGAACTGGACGACGGGGGCTCCAAGTGCCATCGGTGTTTCGCATGTTTCTCACAATGGTGTCCCCCTGGAACGCGGTGTGGAATGAGGAGCGTATCTTGACCTCCCTTGAGTCCATCCATTTTAGATACAGCATCTGACCCTCCCGTATCCACTTCATTGTACCCTTCTCGGCATTCCTGGGCATGTCGTTCACCTTGGTAACGGGATAGCCTTTCCTCTTCTCCCTGTGGGTCCTGCATGCTTCAAACCGCATGTCATGCAGATCCTGGAAGAGAGTAGTGCTGGTGTACCGGTTGTCGACGTACACCTGGTACCCTGTTCCAAGGGACGGAGTCAGGAGTTTCATGACAGCATCGTAGCTCGCGCCCTTTCCAGTTGATGACTTCTGTTTCCCTGTGCAAATACTGAAGTCACATGTGTAGCCATTTGACAAATCGGACAGAACAAACAGTTTGAAGCCCCATTTTATAGGTTTTGCCTTCATGTACCGTTTCGATCCAATCCGAGCCTTGGTGGCTACCATCCGCTCATCGATAGACAGTTGCCGCCGCGGCTGGTAAAACGCCCCGCATGCGGCCACTACGTCATCAAGGAGCGGACGCAACCGGAAAAGGCGGTCGTACCCCTCTGTGCCCTTCAGAGCATCGTTCTGCTTGTCCGCATCAGGGTCACTGATGTGCAGAGCCCAGGAGATGGCCTCGAACCGGGTTCTGCTTAAGGCTGTGCGAGGGAAAGGAAAGTTGTAACACCTCACACGGCTCCAGTAGTCCTGAGTCTCTGGACACCTCACAAGGCCCATGCTAATCAGCAACCCAAAGAACCGGTACAGCTCATGTGGCTCCAGCAGGTCCCAAGGAAATTTCTTTCCCTGGTCTAGTCTCTGTTGAGCCTTCTTATTGGTGTTGATGCAAATTGTCTGCATCACACTCCGAGAGAATGTCAACTGGAATAGTTCCAAGGGAGAATACTGCTTGGAAAAATCCAGCTGTGGCCCAGGTGTTCTGGCCGGAGCGAACGGGTGGACTGATGGGCGAGTGTCCGGCTCGCTGTCATCCATCCACCTTTCTCCCCCTCTTGGTGGAGGGGAGCACTGAGGTACAGCAGCCTGCCAGCATCGCTTCTTCACAGGAGTAGATGCAGGAGAGAGCTGGGGCCATGGAGGAGGTTCCTGGTTCTCTGATGACAGAGGAGAGGGTGACCGAGAGTGCAAAGGAGACCTAAGAAACACAGGGTTGTTGAGGGGGAACAGAGAGATAAAAAATAAATGTTACCATTGTTGAATAAATACTTAATTGACCAATTAAAATGAGAATATATATTATGAAGGGAAGAGGCGTAGAAGAGTAGTGGCCATGTTTAAAACATGCAAATTAAAACAACTGGGATAGGCCACACAAATGTGAGATTTTATATTGTATTGCAAATATTTTCACACAATGTGTTTTGCTCGTGTAACAGAAAAGTGTTCAAGGATTTCAGAAAGCTTCATTCCAACTGCTAAACTATAATTCACAATCTACACACCTATTTGTTAGACCAGAATAGTACAGAATCATCCTTAGAAGCTTCGCGTAATAAACCAGATGATAGCTAACTGGAAGTGCGAAATTAGTGAATAAAATATAAAGCTGTAAAGTAACTTACTGCTCACCATCTTCTTCATCGTCGCTCGAGTCTTCACTAAGACAAGAGGAGTCTCCTTCGGAAAAACTCTGGTCAGGTTTATCCAGCTCCTCTGTATGGCTAGACATCATTTCCTACCTAAACAAAAACGCCCTGACTCATTGCGAGACCGTGTAAAGTAAAAACAATAACAATAAAAAAAACTTGGCGTCTGAAGCTATTATGTAATGCAAAAACCGAAGTCGAAGCTGCACTAATGCTACACTGTAAGTTGAACTACTATAGCAAGCTGCAGCATGTGCGTTACAAAAACAAAACAGTGGGGCTTCTAGCTACTCCAACTACACTGCGCGTGCTCGTTGACCTCTCTCGAAATTAACATTTTGCCACGCCTGCTTGATGACGACACACGGTACGGGATGTACGGTACTACTGAACCCCCTGAAATTTAGTCAGCAAGTCAGCCCCCTACTATAACCCCTGAAATTTAGTGAGCCCTTCTCTATCCAGGAGGGGGGGTTTTCTCTATCCGCTCGCTTCGCTTCCGGATTGGATATCCATTCCGTTTCCATTGGCTTATTTTTACGCAAGCGCTCTCGCCGAGCCGGGGGGACACAATGGAGTCGGACATACTGAGGCAAGACTACCCTGAATAGTGGGAAGCTCCGACTCGTTTAATAGCAGTAGTTTGTAGATTCTGAGTAATTGCCGAGTCAGGTGCAGGCAGTGACGGTGACACCGCCAACAGACGGGTTCATTTGAGATTCAGAGATTGCTGAGTAACTACTGAGTCACCTGCCTTGCTATATCCAGTGGTGCTGTCCTCCTTTAGCAGTGACTGTTCTTCTGTCTCTCCTCTGCATTTTTTTCATGCCTTTGTCTGAAAGAGCAGTGCAATAGAATTCATCCGGTGAGTTACTGTAAAATTCAACATTTTATCTCTGTAGTAGGTTTCTCCCATATCGTACAGTTTATAATAAGGCCAATTAAGGCCAAGATTGTGCCAGTGACTAAATCCCCTGCTGTCAGAAGAAAGGCCTGTAATGACAGCATATCTTTTCATTACATAACAGCATTTTTCACATAATTACACTTTACACAGTGTCTTAAATGTATGATGCATTTATGTTGGATTTGATTATTGATGTGTCTAGCTAGGCCAGGCTTTAATTATCACAGGCAATAATGAAATGTCATGGGAGACTGAGATAGTATTTGGCTTTTTACACCATGCTAGCTTCCAAGCCCATGCCTGTCTTGTTTGGACTCATACAACCATAATGTGATGTAATGGGCTTTGTGGCTCTTTTCTGCTGGCACTGTGTATGTAATTAGTGTGAGCCGTTTAATGTTGATGAGAGGAAGCTCGTTTCCCTTCATTGCCAATTTCCCACCATTATAAAGCTTGGCCGCCTGCTGTGGTCGTGATAAGCAGGCAGATTTTGATAGGACAGTGAGGCGGTCAGAGGAGGGGTGGAGTTAACAAAACAACACACACCAGCAGGCTGCAGACACAGTCGCCATGCCGGTCCTGCAGAGAGAACATGCAGGTGTGCTGTGAGGGAACGGTCAACGCTGGAACGCCGGTCGTGATGCTATCTGCCTGTCCTCTCCAATCCACAGATAACCGCCAAGAAGAATGTCGGAGGTCAACATAGCCAAGCGCAAGGAGAAGTGCGAGAATTGCACCAAACAGGTGAATTAGTGCAACTGTGTTGTCTAGTAAAGCCGTGTGTTTGTAGATGAACAGGTTTCTGGGACATGTTGGATTTGCAAAAACCGTTTCTCGCTGCCAGTGATGCATTTGCTTACTGATTCTTGCTTCCAGTGCAACAAGAAGCAGAGTGATGAAGGCCTCAGCTCCCACCAGGAGAAGGATGAAGCCAACGGAGAGGTAATGACTGTTTAATCTTGTACTCGGGGTGATAAGACCATTGTGATGTTGCTGTTTTTCCTTTGCCGTCTCGCACTTATTACAGTTTCCCTCCAGATTTGCTCGTGCATGGAATCAGGTTGACATTTGCCTGTGTTTTGCATGTCAAACTGGTCTCTCCACAACCGCTTTGCGTTCCCGCAGGTGAATGAAGGATCCCAGTTGTTGCTGAGCGCCTGTCTGTCCTGCGAGGGCTGTGTGTCGGAGGAGGAGAGCCTGAAAATCTCTCAGCAGAGCCTGGAGGAAGTGGACCGGGTTCTGGCCCTCAATAAGGTGCCCATGCAGGACCCCAGACACAGGAGTTGTTTCTCGCTGCACTTTCTACAATACCTTACAGCGTTGCTCATCCCTGTCGTGTCTCTGTCCTCGGCAGAAGTGCGACGCGTCCAAACACAAGGTGCTGGTGGTGTCGGTGTGTCCGCAGTCCCTGCCTTTCTTCGCGGTCAAGTTCGGCCTGGACATTGCTGAGGCCGCCCAAAAAATGTGCGGCTTCCTCAAGAGCCTGGGTGAGAATTTCTATATATGTGTGTATCTGTGTCAGGATATAATACAGGGAATCTGTGTGTCCCGAAAAAGTCTTAAAATATCCAAATTCAAGGCCTTAAAAAATATATACCGTAAATGTCTTAAATTTATAGAGGTCTTATATGTTTCACCATGCAATGACAGGTTTCTTTGCACTGCATGTCCACCCAGAGCAAGGTTAGTTGTATAATATGCAAATGTACTACATGTTTTACGAAATACAACTGAACTTCATGTCCCTTAACAATGAATTTCCTGGTGTCTGTTCAGTCAGAAATAGGCTGGTTTTGCCATGTTTTGTTTCTTTATTTTGGTTTTTAAATTGGTCTTCAATTCAATTCCAGATACCAATTTAAAAAGGTCTTAAAAAGTCTTAAATTTGGCCTTCTGAAACCTGCAGATTCCCTCCTGTATTATTTTATGTATGTGGAGAAACTGCCGCTTACTCATCGGTATCTCTCATGGACGCTCGACATTCTCCCCCGCTGCTCTCTCTCTCTCTCTCTCCCTCATTCCCTCTGCAGGAGTGCAGTACGTGTTCGACTCCACTCTGGCGGCAGGCTTCAGCATCTTGGAGAGCCAGAAGGAGTTTGTCCAGAGGTACCGCAGGAGGCACCATGACTCCCACGCCTTGCCCATGTTCACCTCCTCCTGCCCAGGTAAACCGCCTTCCTAACTCCCCCCACCTCCCTAGCCTCTCCTCCCTCTATTCTCCTCTCCCTCCTCTCTTTAATTCCCCACCTGCCAGATTGGCTTTCTGTCCAAATAAACAACCGCCTCCCTTCCCCCTCTACCTTGATATTCGCCTCCATTTTTATCTTCTTTGCTCGCCTGTTTTAGAAGTAGAGATAGCAGTGGAGTGCTGGTGGGGAAAGATAGGCAGCTCATCCCACACCACTCCCTCCATCAGAGATAGGAGCAGCAAGAGGAGAATGTTCTCGGCCTCTTGTTTTCTCGTTCAGTAATTCATGCATACACATCTACAGGTGTTCCTTCAATTTCTAGGCTTCCCATTGGTCATGGAATATGGTATTCCCAAACTTTCCCTGTATTCCTCACGGGGAAATTCAGGGAATTTGATAAATTCTCTGGGGAAGTCGGGGAATAACAGTGAATTTTACGAATGGGTCACTTTACAAGAATATACCAGAATGCATTTTCCATCTTTCATTCATTGCACTAGATGGTGGTTTTCAGCTGTTTTTCTCCACAGCAAACCCAACTTTAGCAGAAAACCAGACAGTTTACTCCTTTAGAAAAAAAACAACATTAACAAACCAGCAAGGAATAACATTTTTAGGTTGTGGAATCACTCCATTTTAGTTATGGATAGGCATGGGAAAGTCATGAAATGATGCATATTAGGGTTACAGCAGGAAACCTAGATTTCTGTCTCACTCCATCCGCCTTGAATGAAATGTATGGGAATGTAATGATCTGTCTTGTTTACTATCTTGTTTTATTTTGTCTACATTTTCCTACAAGAAACAAAAACTTGCAAACTTTTGAGGACCATAATCCGGACCTCACTAGGAAGAAACTGTGTGTGTGTGTTTGCAGGGTGGATCCGGTATGCGGAGCGGGTCCTGGGCAGCCTGGTCACCCCTCACATCTGCACGGCCCGGTCTCCCCAGCAGATCATGGGCTGTCTGGTTAAAGACTACTTCTCCAAGCAGCAGGTCAGCTGTGGATCATGTACCGTCGCTATCGGCACAATTCTGTCTTCCGGCCCAGCATCACATTTATCAGAGTGACTGCTATGCAAGAGAGGATCTGTGTCATTAGATCGTGAGTTCCTGATTCTGTGTCCTGTGTCCTAGCAGAAGCTGAGTCCAGAAAAGCTGTACCATGTGGTGGTGGCTCCCTGCTTTGATAAGAAGCTGGAGGCGGTCAGAGAGGAGTTCTACAGCAGCCTGCTGGAGAGCAGGGATGTGGACTGTGTCCTCACCTCAGGTTCAGCCCTCTCAAGCCAAATCGTATTTTGCAAATCATTCTCAGTGTTTGTTTTAACCTGCATAGATTACCAGATAGCTGTTTCAGATAGGGTCAGGTAGGTTGTCAGTCACAGAAAAGTCTGCTAAACTTTCAAATACCTTCCTGTGACTGCATGAACTTTCTGACTTATTGTCCTGTGTGGCAAACCCTTCTCATCTGGCACCTGAGAAGACTAAAACAAACCATGAAATGCATTTGTAAACGCTATTTGACCCAAGTCCAATATACTTTTAATTTGTCTTTTAGACTACATGTATCTCTCATGCTCTCCCCCAGTCATTAATCAATCAATCAATCAATCAATAAAACATTACTTATATAGCACCTTTCGTGCAAGATTGCAATACACAAAACACAAAACAAAACGAGAAGACATACAACACAATAATGAAAATCAGGATCATGTATTAATAGTAATAATAATAAAAGTAAAATAAGATAAGTAAAGTAAGAAAATAAAATTGCTAAAAATGTAATTAAAAGTAATGCATAGAATTGGGAGTATAGTGAAACTGAGACCGATACATCACAGTGAAAGAGAAGATAAAAACAAAATGGATTACTTAAAAGCTACAAAACAAAATCAAGGTCAGATTAGCTATTTTTGTAGTTAGTTTCACTCCTCTCACTTACTCTCCCATTCTCTTCCTCTGCCGACTCACATGTTTTACTTCTTACTTCATTTCCTCATTTCCTATGTCCCTCTTACACAGCATGAGCTTTCTTATTTTACTTCTCCTTCTGCTTTTTTTTTTTTTTTTTTGCCATCCTCCCATTGAGCTCTTGCACACCCTGCACAATGCAAAGTGGAAATAGCCGAGGGTGATATGGAGCTGTTAAAGCAACAGTGATGTTCTGTGTTTCAGGGGAGATCTATTACATGATGGAGCGGAGGAAGGTGTCAGTGGGGGAGCTGGACTCGGTTCCACTAGACCATGTGTGAGTGGGCTAACTAGTTTCAGCTTGGAGCTTCGGCATGTCTATGTGCCAGTGTGTATGTAACATATACTGGACATGCATTCAGTGCTGGGTGGTAACATGTTACTCAGTTATATTACTTTCCACTAACAAATGACTATTATAAAAGTTGTTACTTTTGTCATTGCCTCTTCTAAATATAAGATTGAAGTAGAATTATCCAAAAACGATGATTATCCAAATCCCTCGGTTTGTTTTCCACATAATTAGTTGTATCAGTTGACAGCTATCTTAGGTGAAAAATTACAGAAAATATTCCCACTACTGATATTTTGTATCAAGCAAAATGGCAAGAACATAAGACATCAACACTATTTGGTTTCCCTGATCATGCACACAGAAACGCACCGGAGGCATAATTGAGTTATCTCGATTTTTAAAGGGAAGACAAATAAATCATGTGTCAAAGTAGTATGCATTAATGCAGCTCACAGTTGTTGTTTTTTTTTATGGTGCACTGTCCTGTGTCCTGCAGGCTGGGAGAGGCTGGAGACGTGGGCGTGGTGAGACACGAGGGGCGCGGCTCCGAAGGCTTCCTGGAGCACGTGTTCAAACACGCCGCCAAAGAGCTCTTCGGTCTGGACGTCCACGAGATCACATACAAGACCCTCAGGTGAAACGCACAGGGGGAAAAAAAAACCCTTTCCACCTGACCGCATTCAGGTAGAGCAAGAAAACGCCTCGAAGATCTGATCGTCCAAACCGTCTTCCCTGTGTCATCCATGTCCGCATTCCCAATTCATTTGCATTCTTCCGGATTTGCGAGCATGTACTTTTGTCTGAAAGCTCTCCTCTGGTTCTGCAGGAACCGGGACTTCCAGGAGGTGACTCTGGAGCGGGACGGGGAGACGCTGCTGCAGTTTGCCGCCGTCTACGGCTTCAGGAACATCCAGACGCTGGTGCACCGCATGAGGAAAGGCCGCGTGCCTTACCAGCTGGTGGAGGTGCTGTCCTGCCCCGGAGGTAACACCGCCACTACCGGCAGTGACGCGGACGTGTTTAGATCCACACAGCCTCGAACTCCAGTGGTTCTCGATCTCTTTGGTCCGTAGACTCCTTAAAACAAAGCCACGCCTACTCACAAACCTGCCGTCACAGGCTGCATATGAGTTCGACCGACCAGTGATTTCCCCTTTCCAGGTTGTTTCATTGGATTCATGATCAGAGGAGACCGAGAGGCTGGAAACTATTCAGAATTTCACGTGGAAAAAAGAAAAAAATTGGAGGAAAAATCTGAAAGAAATACACATTCATTTCTATAGTAGATTTTTCGTTTTTTTCCCATAAATCACCTCGCGCCCCTCCAAAATTATCTCATAACCCGGGGGTTGCAAGATGATTTATGGGACAGGAAAAAAACATGTTTCTACTGTACAAATTCATTATCGTGTCTATTTTTGTGTGTTTTTTCTCAGATTTTTGTTCTTTTCTTAGAAATACTGAATAGTTTTCAGCCTCTCTGCCTCCTCCGATTACCGAATGAAATGACCTGAAAAGGGAAAATCAGTCTCTGGGTGAACTGTTTACAACTCTGCATATGCAGCCTAGGATGGGTGGGTGGGGGGTGGGGGGTCACAAGCCAAAAAGGAAGAACCACTGATTGAAATCACCATGTTTGTCCCACTGTTGTCAGAAGTGTGTTTTTTCTGCCTCTTCCTACTCCAAACTGTACTAACTGGCTGGCTGGGTGGCTTTTTGGAGTTCTGCTCTTCCACTGAAACTCTCCCACGTCTCCTCAGGGTGCCTGAGCGGTCGCGGTCAGGCGGAGGGCGAGCTGGCGGGCCGGGCGGATAGAACCCTGGTCCAGCAGATGGAGGAGGCCTACAGCAGCCTGCCGGTCCGCCTCCCGGAGCTCAACCCCGCCCTGCACACCCTCTACCAAGACTGGCTGCAGGGCCAGGACTCCCCGCAGGCCGGCGCGCTCCTACACACCCAGTACCGGCACCAGAGTCAGATACACACGCAGCCCCCGCACATCCAGTGGTGAGGATAAACACAGATGTGCCCGGGCGCGTTTGAGGTCGTCGCCTCCGGTCCCAGCGAGGGCCGGGTCTTCCTTCACGCTGGCGCCGGGAAGCACATCTAAAGACCGAGGACCAGGCTGCACTGCGGGGCCAGTGGAAAAGAACCGGAGGCTTGATAGCTGCCATTCTTCCTTTTTGCCACAGGGGGGTGATGTCTTGTAAAATCAAAAACTGATGGATCTCCTGTGCCAAATCGGAGCCTGGAGGGGGAATTCGGGTCCAGAGTCCAGAAAGCCACACACCTACCATTTTATGCAGAATGATACTGATGTCAATATCATATCTACCCGGCACAGGACAATAGCGCTGACAAGCTGTTTGTACAATGGGGACTTGACTAATGAAAAACTAGGTACAAGGTCACTAGACAGGTGTGAGGCATAAGTAGGTCGGTAGGAGGTTTGAACTATTTATGCCAATCTACAGAGCAATAAACCATTGAGAAAACATTTGAGAAGCTTATGAAACAAACTGTTGGACAGTGAATGTACATTCAGGAGCCTGTTGTATTCTACAAATGTCCCGTATGAAACCCGCTGTTTTAGTTGGAGGTGTTAGACGTGTCCCTGTTGTAAATGATTCTGAAAGAGAGGCCAAAGTCTCTTCCATGCAGCAGTCTTACCCTGACTGCTATTGCAACGCATGTACAACAATCTTACATCTTGTCTCAGTGATAGTCAAAAGAAGTACAGGTTAAAGGTCTCTACCACATGCACTAAAAACTGCTGACTTGATACAATGTAAGTCTTTGCCTATCTGCGTTTACCGACCCAGTGTTTTGTTCATCCGTCCCAAAGGAGAATCAAAATGAATTCTTCCAAACGGTACTGGACACTTTCATTTGCCTTTTTGTTCTTGTTCCGCAAGCAAAATAGCATTTTTAATGTGTTTTGTGTTTTTTCTTTGTTTTACAAGATCATACATGTCATACATGTTGAGCAGTAAAATATTCCAACAAGTGAAATGAAGGTGTGGTGTCATTTCGAAGGGGAATTACTGGACCCATTATTAGCTTTCATGTTTGACTCTGCCTGCCTTAGAATGGATGTGGCTCTTAATATGAACCCACTTAATGTCTAACTCCTGTTCAAGTGAAGTTGATGAGTTAATCCCATAGTGTTAACATGACATAAGTGACTGAGGGGTTTACAGGTCGTCATTGGCAACAATTGATCGTTGGTTTGCAGCAGTTTTTAATGGAAGTTATCCTTTTTGTGAAGGGTCAACATGTTCATAGAGCATATGCATGTACATGAGCATATACATGTTCACATGCTCTATGAACATACCGTATATGAAAGCACTTGACATAATCTTACAATAAAAGCCATTGCATTATATATTATTCTGATTGGAAGCGGTCTTAATGCAAATGACATTCCAATGTTTTGAGTCCTTGACAGTGAATTTGCAACAACATAATGCCATTTCCTTGTGTGTGTGTGTGGTGGTAGTCATTCCCTACTAGTCACGTCCCCACTTGAACAGGCACAGGATCGCATAGGTATGTTCTTTATTGACTGATGGTTGTTCCCACGACTGTAATGTGATTTTGCCTCTCCCTCTCTTTTTTTCTCTTTCTGCTGCTCTGTCTTTGAATTGTTGAAACTATGTTTTCATCTTCCCAAGCATGTGAATGGTTTCAAGATACCGGAGGAAATTCCCCTGGGGCAAAGTGTACGTGTGGGTTGAAAACCTGAGCTGCACTGTAGCGAGGAGAGGCAGCAGATTTATCCTCGGGGAAACATTCCCCAGTTCTCACATTTGACAGAAAGCACTCTCTCAGGCGGACTGTAAGTACCTGACTTTTTTCTTTCTCTGTTTACGTGTATGTGTGTGTGGGTTAGTTTAAGCTGTCCTTGTGGGAGATGAGTGAGTCACAAGGCTGATTCGGTATCAGGGAAAACGGGGCTGCCGGCCTGATCCATTCGCGTGAGCTGTTTGTAGTATTTTGCTGTAGAGTTATTCACTGATCTCAAGATTAGTAGGAATCCGAGTTTGATGGGTTAGTCATAACTACCAGTCTACAGATAATGAGACAACACAGAAGTTATGATAGATAGGAAATGGCATGCAGATTACTGACAACTTATCAGTCCTGTATTGTAGAAGAAATCTGATACTCAATGAAAGACATTCAATTTAATTGTAACAACCATAAAAAATGTAGTTCATCCAAATAACTCTGCTTTGAAAAAATTGAATGTGTCATTTATTACACAAAACACCTAAAAGGACTCAAAGCTTGGACTTAATGGTCTTGGAATAGATTTCAACCTGATGCTCATAAACAATACACATGTAAACAAACAAGATATAAACACAGTTCGGCTTCACTTAAATCACACATCATCACACAAACACCACAGGCTTGGTCTCAATGGGTTTTAATTCTAAACCTCACAAGTGGCCGTGGTGCTTAGGGGGAAACAGTTTCCTCCTCTGCAGCAGGATATCAACTAGCTGTGTGTCTACCAGCAGCGTGTTGGAGCTGGATGACATAAAGTACAACACCACTCACACTCATTTCCATGGGGACAGTCATGGACCTGGTTTTCAGCTGCGATCTTAATCTTTCATGCAGGTTAAATACTTAAAACAAGTATTATGCCATAACAGAGAGTGGAAAGTACCAGCCAACCCCCACTCTCCCTTAAACATATGTCATTATTCCCCCACACATGGTGAATTTGGAGTTGAAATACATGTTTGGTGAGACTCAGGTGGGGCAGCAGAAATGAAAAGTGGCCTAATTTATCTCTTTTGTTTGGTTTCTGTTCTTTCCCCTCTTCCATTTCCCCTAAGACAGAGGGACTTTCAGGATGCTCCAGCTGTGTTTGCTCTTTATTGCTGCCGTTTTGCCAGGCAGTGCCTCCTCAGCAGATCAAGGTAACCCAACAGTTAATCGTGACGCTTCTACAGGAATAAATATACTACAGCAAATACAGTATGAAGCGGAAACAAGTCACTATATCAATTAATGCCACTGTTTATCTTCCAGGAGTGCCGCTGAAGTGCAACAGTACAGTGGGGGCCACAGTTGGAGATGACATGACGCTATGCTGTGCCATGAATTTCTCAAATATTAACAGTGAATGCGAAGTTCTCCAGTTTATCTGGTATAAAGACAGTAAGGAAAGTGGCAGCGAAGTTTGCACCTACAAGATGAATAAAGACGCGCAAAAAGACACACAGAACAAAACCTGCACCTGCGGAGTGGACGACATTACGCACGTGCTGTATCTCAACATACCAAATGTCACAAAAGACATGGAGGGAATTTACTACATCTCAATGGAAGCAGACTGTGGTGCTGAATATTCTACTGCCACAGTACGAGTTAACATTATTGGTAACATTGGTAAGTGTCTTAAGGCTTTTTTTTTGCAAATGTCTTATCATGTTTATGTGATTATTTGTATGTGTGCGTGATTATTCTCCATGCCTATATACTGTCATTTTGAGTCCTGGAAGTATTGCTCAGACTCACAATGTGGGTTTAATGTGGGTTCATAAGAGAAATTCTTTATCTTGTCAGAGAAAATCATCACACACCCTGGGTCAACTAACGTGCCTGCTGCCCTGATTGGCACTGCTGTCACCCTCGCTGTTGTGGGTGTTGTGGTATGCCTGGCTCACACAGGCAGGAGAAAGGTCAGCCATGTCTGGAACAAAATGACGCAACGACACCCCTACAATGCTGACGCCGACCCGGAGAGCGAAGCTGCTTCAGAACACCTAACGCATGATGTGTGATTTTGCATAGGCCTATGTGTATGTACATAGTGTAGATAGAAATGTATATATCTGTTGTTCACAAAAGCAGACTCTACGTTACTACTGTCTGGAAACCCACCATGCCCTATTGTGTCAGAGTTTTGTCTTTTTAACAGCTTTGTTCAGTCCCATTTGTGTTGTATTTATTTGTTTACCTTCTATGCATTTCTGAGAGATTTTTTATACAAGTTTCTTCATAATTTACTAGGGTTTGATTTGTTTATTTCGTTTCAATTTCTCAGGAGAATCTGCATTAGCTTTGTTTGCACTTGGCAACACTACAAGTGGGCGGTGGATAGATCAGAAGCATAGCGTGGTATTGTTAACACTATAGTGTGAAAGCAGAGCAATGGTTGTAAAGTTCTGATTGATTGATTGGATTAATAAATGCACCTTGGGTAATGCTGTTGGGTATACAGTCACTGCAGGTTATGCCTTTTATAACCACTGTGTATATAATGTATATAAAAGTGTTATGCGTCATGGAACATCTGCTCCAATAAAGTTTTATGATTATCAAACGCTTCAGCATCAGTCATCTGATAGGTGTTACAGCACAGTCAGCCCGACGCACGCTCAGCTGACAACCACCGATGCCACAAATGGTAACAGAGAAAAACAATGTTCAAGTCACACTTCCTCTGCACGGTATAGGCTATATGTCACACCTCTTCTTTTAAAGCCCGATCTGGCAGGCGGCCAGCTCAGTCGGGTCGGGGTGAGTGTGTGAGAGTGTGCGAGAGTGTGTGTGTGTGTGTGAGAGAGAGAGAGTGTGCGCGAGAGGGAACCGACCTGCAGCCCAGCTCGCAGGATGAGAGGTCACTGGTGGAGCTGTCTGTTGGCATTACTGTGCATGCCCGCCGGGGCGCTGCTCGACCCCTGGACAGGTGAGTGCGCGAGAGAGCAGGGGTGGATTTGTCTTGGGTTAATGGAAGGGATGGAGGGAAGCTGTCTTCAGCAACAAGTCTGAGTCACTTTTTCCTGTTTGCAGCCTCAGTTTGTTTTTTGTCCTGAGAGCATCTCTTAGCTCTTCTCATGCGATTACCATATAGCACCTGCAGGAAGTTGAGGTTGTTGTTTTTTTTGTCTTTTTGTTATATATAATATACACTACCAGTCAAAAGTTTTGACACACCACATTTTTCTTTATTTTTTACTATTTTCCACATTTTAAAATAATAGTAAAGACATCAAAACTGTGAATGAACACAAATGTTGAGTTATGCAATGAACAAAAAGGTGTTAAACAAATCAAAACGATCTTATATTTTTAGATTCTTTAAAGTAGCCGCCCTTTGCCTTGATGAAAAGGCAAAGGAATATATTTGGAAAGAAATTCATACATAGGCATCAACTCCACTGTTGGCTTTAAGATAATGAAAAACAGTTCATTCAATCAGGTGTGTCCAAACTTTTGACTGGTAGTGTCATATATATATATATTGTGAATATAGATGAATATAGCTATAATTAGACAGTGGTGAAGTCCCTGCCCTCCCTCTTCCCCGAATAAGCAATAACAAAGGAGAGGAAGAAAGTGAAAAGGAAGAGACAGACAGACAGACAGACAGACAGACAGACAGATGCAAAGTGAAAAGGGGAAAGAATAAAAAAAAAGAAACAGCTGTTACTACATAGAATAATGATAAAAATAGCCATAACAATAACAGGTTAGGTTCTGAGAGTCTAGTGGTTTGCAGTACTGAGAAAGAGAGAGATAGTGTGTGTGTGTGTGTGTGTGTGGGTGTGTGTGTGTGTGTGTGTGTGCGTTCCTCATGTGTGGGCATTGGTTCACAGGCAGATCTGTTGGTAGGTTCAGTGCGTAAAGAAAGGGGTTCCAGGTTGCTTCAAAGCATGGGGTTTGATCTTGGAGAGAGGCTGTGAGCTTTTCCATCGAAATATGTTCTGTAAGAAGGTTTAACCATTGTGTTCTGTTTAGTTTGTGTCTAGTTTTCCAGTTCATGAGGACAGTTTTTTTGGCATTTTATTAGATATTATTCACGTTTCTCCAGAAGACATGGCCTGGAAATGCTTCATGCGTCTTCTCCACTGTGCTTTGCATGACTGCCTCGGGTGCAGGGGCGGACTTAGTGATTTGGGGGCCCTGGGCAAAGACAAATATGGGGCCCCCTGAGTCCCAACATTCACTGTTTTCAATCCATCCTTTCTATACATTACCTTAAGTTGGGGCTGAGCTTGGAGGCAGTGGTAATAGGTAGCGGCAAAATGGTGGCCATGACTCAAGATTGAAACAATTGGGGTGCTTTTCAATAAGGGGATTTCTTTTAAATTGATGAGAAACACAGTTATATTGGCTCTATTCTTGTCTTTTATGGGGCCTAAGGCAGTCGCCTACCCTTGCCTAATGGTAAGACCGCCCCCGTCAGTAACAATCCATCTCTCCCCGACAGTTTCTCAAAACCCGCCTGCCATCTCCCTGATGAGAGTCAACTCGTCCGCTGAGATCCTGTGCTCCACGTCGCTGTCCGACCCGATGGGGCTCTACCTGCTGGGCTATTTCCACGGCGACAGAAGCGTCGTGTACGTGTCCTTGGTGGAGGGCCGAGTCACCAAGAAGACCGTCCACTTGGGCTTCGCGGACCGAGTCGACGTGGTTCCAGACCCGGGGACCGGGCCGGGCTGCGGGTTCACCCTGCGGCTGTCTCCCTTGGGGCCGGAGGACACGGACGTGTACTACTGCAGGTGGAGTTACTTCAATACGCACACGTCGACGGAGGAAAGCCTTGAGAGCAATGGCACCGTGGTAATTGTCAGAGGTGAGAAGAATCAGTCACTCGAGTTTTAGAGAAGATGAAGGTTAAATAGTTACGTAACCCTTTGGAACATGATCAATTTACATTTCAAGCAAGTAGGGATGGGACGATATGCTTATCACGATACATTTTTCTGCCCCACAAAACGTATTGTCACAGTTTTGTATTGCAATATATTGAATTTCAGTACATCGTCCCATCCCTACAAGCAAGTAAATCAATTATTCAACTGACACCCCCTTCTATCCCTTTGCCTCACAGAGAGGGATCCTCAGGAACAATGTAACGGCCATGTTATGGATCTCATCGTGATTGTCCTGAGCATGACGACGTTCATCATCGTGTTGTTCGTCTTCACTGGAGCAATGATATTGAAATGCACAAGAGTGAGTACTACGCTAAAATAACTAACTGATTAAGCGATGGATCCGCTTTCTTAATTAGGTCAAGGCTTTAACGCTTTAAGTAGATGTCAAGGGATTTGTACTAAACGTGTTTTCTGTGTTCCTGCAGTTTAAAAAGCACTACAGACCCGCAAGAGCCGTAGCAAGATCCAGGCATCAGCATGTCTTCCCGCAGCATAGAGGTCAACAGCTGCCCAACTTCAGCAGATCTGCAAACAGCCTTGACTTCAGGGGCATTCTGTAATGCTGAGGGGGGAAATGGTGATTGATGATGGTGAAGATGACAAAAATGGATGAACATTCTTAGAATATACAGCTCTGGAAAAAAAAAAAAAAAAAGAGAAACCTCATATTTTGTGATGAAGAATCAGGGTTACTGGACATTTCTTAAGTGAAGACATTGTTATTTATACACTCTTAAAAACATTTACTTTGTTTAGTTTGCACCATTCAATGTACAATGAGATTGTGTATTTTTGGTATTTTGTAGCATTGAAGTTTGAAGTTTGAAATGACAATCAATCATGGTCAATAGTTCATAAGAGAATATCAAAAGTTAGATTTTACACAGACACATACCCATAAATGGTTTTTTTTTATGTGGTCTCTTAATTTTTTCCAGAGCTGTATGTGATTGTTCTCAGTGCAAATGTGTCACTAGCTTGATAGAAGGTTAGTAATCTATTAAACAAATGGCAATGAGTGGGATTTGAGTCAGTGGCTTTCCCTGAATTATAGAATGCAATTAACAAATGAAAGGTTTCTCGTGAAATGTCTGTTTTCTTATTCTGGGTGTCATTTCCTTTTGTGTATAAATTTGTCTTTTGTGAGCAGAAAACTGACTCATCTACCACATCCTGGCTGATCTGTGGTGTACAGGTCTGCATGTGAACAGTGTTAGTGAGGAAAAAATGCATATCAAGCAAATTGTAAAGGCCTTTGATGCTATATACAGTATATGTGCGTGACCTGCTTTATTTTGCAATGTGCTTATTCTAGTTATTGTCTCTGTGGGCTATTCATGAATTCATCTATCAATGCATGAAAGGATTCAAGGCAGTTAGAGATCCATTTAGACAGATGTCAACTAAAAGTGTCTCCCTGATTTTGTCATACATTAAAGTCATATCAACATCCAGGTCAGGCATCATGTCTACCCACAGCATTATGTAAATAATATGCTTTTTCCAATGTTGCCGTTCCATAACAAATGCTATAAACAGAGTCACTACTAAATTTACAATTAAATTACACATTTATCTACACACAAATCCAGGGCTTTCAGGATGGATACTCAAGGCTTGGGTGTCAGTTTATGTGGATGGTTTCTAAATCTGTTCAGTTCAATTTATTTATATAGCTATAGTTATAACAGAGCAGATCAAAGAGGTGACAGAACGAACAAAACAAACACCAACATAACACAGGGGCACGTGTCAAAAAATCAAGACACCTACAACCAATTCATATACAGTAGAATCAAAGCTACAGAGTAGAGATGGGTTTT
Source organism: Centroberyx affinis (assembly GCF_046629955.1). Lineage (NCBI taxonomy): Eukaryota > Metazoa > Chordata > Actinopteri > Beryciformes > Berycidae > Centroberyx > Centroberyx affinis. The sequence goes on from NW_027281733.1 coordinate 414,983, forward strand.
GTGGTGAGATTTAAAGGTGTCAACAGTAGGGGAGAAATATGTTCTCTCTTTTTGGTGGCAGTACGAACCCTTGCAGCAGCATTTTGAACCAGCTGCAGAGGAGAGGACTGACTGATGCCTGTAGGAATTAAGGGCTTGATTTTGGATATTATTCTGAGATGGCAGAAATTGGATTTAACTACTGAATTTGATTTTAAATGTTAAGGTCTGAGTGCAAAAATACCCCAATATTCTTGGTGAAAGGCTTGACATGAGTGCACAGCTGGCTATGGTTGTTGGTAAAGGTTGTGATAGAGTCCAGAGGATATAACTAACTCACTAAGACTTACTCTCATTAAACTGGAGGAAATTACTTGCCATCCAACTTTTGATGTCCTCAAGACAACCCCTGAGGTTGTTTAAGGAGCACAGATCATTGGGTTTTAGAGGGAGGTATATCTGAGTGTTGTCAGTGTTGTACTTGTGAATGATTTGACCAAGGGGAAACATATAGACAGAGAAGAGGATAGGACCCAAAATGGAGCCTTGAGGGACGCCACAAGAGATGCCAGCTGAGGTGGATGAGGAAATGCCCAGTTTTACTGTAAAGTATGAAGTAAACCAGTCAAGGGCTGTGCCATGAACACCAACTGGAGTCGGTCAATCAGCATGACATGATCCACAGTGTCAAAGACCGCAGTAAGATCTACGAGCAGCAAAATGGCACAGTCACCTGAGTCTACAAGCAGCAGTAGGTCATTCAGCACCTTCAGTAGGGCAGATTCTGTGCAATGCAGAGCTCTGAAACCAGCATGGAAAATGTCAAGTATGTTATTATGGTTCAAGTGGGAGAGCAGCTGAGAGAGAATAACTTTTTCAAGGAATAAAAATGGACAGAGAATTGTTAATAATAATAAAAAATACTGGGGTCTAGACGGCATATAGACCATAGAGATAAAACAGTTTAATCTCTATGATATATAGACCATGCTCACGCGGAACACATGTACTAAATCCTCTGTTCTCTACGGACCGTTCTGGATGCAACACACGGTGCATCCTTGAAAGCAGTCTGTTTTGATAATGTCTAAAGTGTCGAGTACCTGTCAAAATGAAACAGTTGCCGCTAATCGTGTAGATATAACTAACTATTTGTGTTAGCTGGAGAGAGCATAAGCCGCTCATTGTTCCTGTCTGTGGAAACTATCCAAGAAAGATACAGGTTTTAACCTTGGCTTTTGCTCTCACGCCTGCTGACCGTCCAAAGCTCAAAGCAGGGACAGCTATGTGGAGCTGGTTACCAAACCAGAGGGGAACAACACAATTGACTAGGATTTTTCGTGATTTAAATATAGCTAGGCAACTAGGCTGTAGTCGGTGCTGTAACGCCTAAATATAAGATGAATGCCCATAAAGTGATATTTTGCAAGACTAATACGCTGAAGTTGTTGTGGACCTCAGGAAGAAGAAGCTGGATAAACCGACTTCACGATGGTGAGACACTGTGACAGGACATGTATGCTAACCTAGCTGTACTTACTATATGTAACGTTACCCCAGATGCGCTCGGTTCTCCTGTGTGGAGAGAACTCCATATAAAAATTGTCAATTTAATGTTGCCTTGCTTATAGGTAAATGTACATCCCTGGTAGAAGATAAGTTCAGACCTTTCACGAATCAATAGAGTCCACTCTTCAATTCGGCATATATCCGATACACCAAGCCGCACTTGTTTCAATAAAATGTCGTCTTGTAACATTGGCTTGCCTGTTACCCAATACTCGTCCCCCAAAACAAACCGAGGTGGCCAGTAGCAAGGAGTGTGAATCACTTCTAAAAGTTGACATCTTTTCGAAATACAGTGCTGCTACAGTGAATCACTTGTATGCAGAATTTTGCAGATGCCCTTAATGATTCGTAAAATGTATTAAGTCTTGTTCCCTGAGGTGTTTAGCTTTGTCGGTAAGCAAGGCAACATTGAACTGTGTTTTTTTCCATGGAGTTTGGCGTGACTTTCTCTCCATTCAGCAGTAGCATGGCTAGTAATGATACATAATCTTGCCTGAGGAATTACATTGCAGTGAGTAAACAATACGTTTTGGCACGAGCCTACACTGACTAGCTATCATATTTTCATTGAGTTTACTTTGAGGATTATGTGTTCCTTCTTTCTGCTGACTCTGCAGGTGTTTGTGGGCGTGTGCAGGCTTCTTTTTCCTCATGCAGCCCAAAGGTGTGTATTGTTGGAGGTGGTCCAGCAGGTTTCTACACGGCCCAGCATCTGATCAAGGTATTTCCACTTTTCATAATAAAGGGGCATAAAGGCTCGGGCTCAACACAGTACTAATGGAACAGAGCCATTCTTGTATCTGCATTGTGTACTGCTACATTGCGTTGTTATCTTGAACCTGTTATTATTGTTATGGTTATTACAGATGGCTGATGAGAGAAAACAGTCTAGTGGGGTGTGGAAGTAACCTCAGGGGTGTCAGTCTATAAAACCTGCAATGAAATTGTATTTATAGTTATTTCTATTGATTTTATTTACTAATTGAATTGTTCAATAATATTTATGATTAATTCATGCTTCATTTAAAGGCAGTAGTATATCCCAGAGTTTCCCCTATCATTGAATAGGTTGGTGGGTCACTCTGCCGTTAAGGAGCTGCCAACCCACCTAAAACAATTTCAGTATGCGTTTCAATGGAGAGTTTTAATGTCCCATGATGGTCTAAATGCTGTTTCAGAGCCTTTTCCACCCTGACAAGAATACAGTTCTTGGGGAAACACTGTGAATTTTTGAGGCATAAAATGTTCAAATTTAAAAGGTGTCAACTGTCAAATATTGGCACAAAAATATTGGCTATATGTAGTTTCAATGTGCCTCACAGGTTTTGGATGACAGGGAACACTTCAACAAATAAACAGTCTTCATGTCCCCTTCCAGGAAGTGATACCAATCTCCTTGAAACAAACAAAACAAACTCATACACGGCAGCTCACACAGACAAAGGAGATAGGAGAGGATTAATAGGGTTCCGCCTCCCTGCCAACGCTTCACCTTACCTCTGCTACACCCTCATTGACAGAACTTTCAGTGGATGCCTGAAAGGAGATGAAGGAGATGTATACCATTTAATCTCCAGAGGCCTGCTGCTAGCTAGACAGGAAATTGCTCCCAGACCTCAGCTCTCTGTGTATAGGAAAAGGTGGAATTTGTGAGTCACCAGGCTATGTCAGTACATTTGCATAGATAATCATTTTTGACTTGTGATTGCCCAACTGTGTTTTTGGAGATGTGTTGTCAAATTCAAGCATACAGTACCTAAATGTGCCAGGTTGGTCTCAGAAACAGGCTAGTTTCCAATGAATGCATATTTCCACCTACAGTCTAAAAGTGAACATTTTCCTCCTCCCAGGCCCGTCAAGATTTGGAAGTGGACATTTATGAGCGGCTGCCTGTCCCCTTCGGCCTGGTCAGGTTCGGGGTGGCCCCTGACCATCCTGAAGTCAAGGTCAGAGTCCTAGTTGAGTCTGCGGCTCACGCTGCGACGTAACTGTGACACAGAACAGGGTCCACAAGAGGTTTTAAAGCAAAAGTAGCCATCTTAGAAGGGTTTGACATGCTGGAGGCGTGCTGGGGTGCACTGTGGGCTATGGATAAAGTAAGAATGCAAGTGTAAATAACTGATGTAACAAAACAAATAAACATCAAACTGTTAATTGCATGTCTTACCATGACTCATATTTGCTTAGGCCTTGTACTTTATGTGAATGAGTTCAGGAGCAATAATCATTACTTTCACTCTTTTCCTTCCACCAGCCATCCCTTCAAAACCGGTTTATTTCTGTGGTGGATTACACATAGTTTGGTGCACACAATGTTCAGTGTAAACATAACCTGACTAACACCTCCAGTCATGAAATAGGAGACAAGCAGGACTTATTGGCATGCTGTTTACAATAGCGGGTGCATGGAAAGTGGGCGGGAATAAGAGGACACCAAGTCAGAAAAACCTGCTGTCTGAAAAACTGGCAGTGCAGGGTGAAAGGATTATAATACAAATGGACTATTTCCCTGGCAGTGTTATAATGATGAAACTGTGTAGCCCGCAAGGAAAGTCCCTGGCATCAACAGTGGAAAATAACAAATAGAAACTTAACTGTTGAAACCAATCAAATGGAAAATCAAGCAGTTGGACAAACAAGTCAAGTGAGGGTGACGACGTCGAAATCAAGTTTGACAGCAATGTGAAGTGGAGAGTTGCATCACATGAGGTCGTGTGGGTTGAGTTGTAAACATAAACTATGAAAAACGGAGTCTAATACAAAACACATTGGACTGTCTGTTCTGAAAACAGACTCCGGCAATTCCCCCAGAAACCATTTTCCTACGGCACACTCTCTCTAGTCCTTTCAATTTCCCCCTTTTTGTTCTTTATTTCCCCAGAACGTCATCAACACCTTTACGCAGACGGCCCAACATTCGCGTTGTTGTTTCTATGGTAATGTGAACGTGGGACAGGACCTGGGTGTAGAGGAGCTGCGGCGAGCCTACCATGCAGTCGTACTGGTAAGAACGTGAAAACACACTGCCTTGTGGGTCGTGTAGTGTAAAATCACATTTGAAAGGTGCTTTAAGAAATAAAATCACACTTTAACCTTAAACCCTTCTGTTCGCAAGCAGAGTGTGTGAGTGTGTTTGTGTGTAAGCACGCATGGGCATTCATTCTGTGTGTTTCCTGGTAGAGTTACGGAGCAGAAGGGAACAGGAGTATGGGGGTGCCAGGGGAACACTTGGCCGGTGTGCACTCGGCCAAAGACTTTGTGGGCTGGTACAACGGAGTGCCCAGTAACAGAGAGGTATTCTGTGCATTAGATTCTCTTCATCAAGCTCATGTTTCTTCTGATGGTTCTAGGAAGGTCAGCGCGGTTGCACAGCTCACTGTTCTTTATCATGAAGTCACAGTTTCTCTCCCCTGTCTGTCTGTGTTTCTGTCCAGTTGAACCCGGACCTGAGCTATGAAACAGCGGTGGTTTTAGGACAGGGGAATGTTGCTTTGGATGTAGCAAGAATACTGCTATCTCCCATTGACACTTTAAAGGTGAGAAACAGCCGTGTGTGTCCCTGAAAGTAATAATCCACAACGTTTTCATATAAATACATGTCTGTTACTCTTTATCACTTACTATTGTGCTACAACTTACAGTATATCCAGTTCATGAAAGCTAGTATGTTTGCTGTTCTAAACACCCGGTGTCTGGTAGAGCTTTCCCAGGAAAAATCCTCTGCCGCACAGTAAGTGATGTGTTAGAATAAATAGAAGAAGAACTGGGCAGTTAGCATGAGCAGCGATAGCCACCATGGCTGAACAGACAAAGAAAAGAGCGCCACCTACAGAAACTCAAACCGCATCAACAGAAAATCCAAAAGAAAAAGATCTTGGTGCTTTCCACACTGTTTGATTGACAGGTGACTTCTGGGTGTGCAGAGCGGGAACGCCACAGCAATGAGCGCTTAGTACTAAAAGATGACGTCAAATTAAACTGCAGGGGTTGATGGTAACATTTGTTCATAGGAGCACAAAAAAATAAATCTAGTTATTAATAAACACCGAACAGACATTTCACATTACATCACATTACATCTCATTTGTCAATTCTTGTAAATATTGAGTCAATATTGCCCTTTGCATATTTGCAAAGGGCAAGGGTTTGTGTGCATTTCCTCCCTTTTTTCGATTTTGTTGTGACTGATTTGTCACCTCAGCTCCATCCCCCACATTTTCCTCATTCTCACTTCTATGCTTACAGTAAAAAGAAAGTGGTTTTATAATGTTTGTTTTCTTTACAAATTCTACTCACAAATTCTTATAAAAGTGTCATTATCTGTCTCTGGTTGACTGAATTTTCCCAAGGCTCATTAGCCTATGCTAAGGGCTCTGCTTAGTGCCCACTTTCACCTCCCAATTGGGAATTATAGTTTTGAAAAGAATGACCCACACATTCATCACAGAGGCAGCATTTATATAAAAAATGACAGTATAGCCATAATGGTTAGAAGGTGAAATCTCTTGTCACACAGGTGCTCCTGTTTTGATTTCTCTCATTCACAAACGTCTATTTTTAGGAGCAAATGGGTCATGATTGTCAGTTGCCTATCTTCCCTAAATTTTGTAACAAAGGAATTGTTATTGCAGACTAATGGAAAGTTACTCTCTCCCGTGTCTGCAGAAGACTGACATCACCCAGGCAGCCCTGGAGGCCCTGGCAGAGAGCCAGGTGCGCAGGGTGCTGATCGTGGGCAGAAGAGGACCCATGCAAGTCGCTTGCACAATCAAGGTGCGTCATGAGACCTCAAAGAGGAAGTGAGATGTCAAAACAGTGGGAAACATTACCTGTTGCCATCACCTTGCATCAATAAAAGTGCTCTAACCCACCTATTTTATAATTTAACCTTTATTCCACCAGGTTAGTCCCATTGAGGCATCTCTTTTTCAAGGAAGACCTGGCCAGGGAAGACAAACAGTTGCAAAAAGTTACAAACAAACAATATTTAACGATGTACAAAAGCAAAATACATTCAAAGTCACACAGAAGAGAGCGTAAGGTAACATTTTCTGTACGTGCTGCAGCAGGCTCATAGTCCAAGCCAATTTAAATCAAAGCAAAGACAGCTCCTTACTGAGTCTGCCACAACATCCTCTCTTTAACAGTCTGAACTAGAGGCCAGCTCTTAACAGCTTTAAATCATTTTGCAGTCCAGCCCAGCCATCACTGCTATGTTCTCCTTATTTCTAGGAGGTTAGAGAAATGGTGAACCTGCCAGGCACCAGACCTGAGATGGTGGGTGCTGAGTTTGAGGGTGTTGCAGAGGCTCTGAAAGGTGAGAGATGACATCTCCTCTCAATATTTTACCCTTTCTGAGGGTCATTTTTCCTCTTTACTGTCTAATCAGCCTGCTGCATTCTTGAAGTACTAAAGTCTGGGGTTCTATTGACATTGGTGTTGTGGGAAAATTGTTGCTGCGCTGTTACAGTTAAAAAAGCGAACGTTAGAAACTGAATGAAATGCTTGACTTTTTAATTGACTCCAGGATATCTCACATTTAGAGTCGGGCTCATACAACACATTCAATATATGCAACACAATGGCGTTATGAACATATAATGCCTGTGTTTAAAGTATGAGTTCAGATGAAACGAGAGTCTAATGCAGAGACGGTGAAACATGTGAGAAGTAGGAAGGAAGAGATGTATGCTGTGGTTAAGAGCTGCAAGGTGTCGGTAACCTATTTGAACATATAGCCCATATAGGGTCATGTGAATGGAAATGTGTGCTGTGTTATTGCTAAATGTGTGAAACTGTTACCTAATGACGTTTTTAAATGCTGCAAAGTTCAAAACTTGAAATGCTTTTTCCTCAAGAATGCACTTAATCCCTTGTAGGTAATGGCTTTGAACTGCTGTGAGAAAACACATGGTTTAGAAAAGGCCTTGAGACTTATGCAATTTTGATCTTGTCCTTGTCCTTGATTGGGCTTGACGCTGCCCAGCATGTTTAGGCTTAGTGATAACGCTCTCCTTGCCACGGTCCATGGCTAATTATGAGAACTGTCCTATTAGTCTATCTGTTATCAGCACGATGGGAAGAGGGGAAAGGATTTTGTTAGTAGCAGCTAGCAGTTTGTGCCTGGCTTGTTGTCAGTGCTGCTATGGTTGCTTTGTCAATTACAGTATTATGTGCATTTCAGTGATGACCTGTTTATGGTTCTGGCAGCACATCATGTGTGCAGTCACAGGAAATTGGTGAAAACCACAGAATTTAAACATTTTCAAAACAAAACCATTAAAACCTTCAAGTATGTGGAGGGGAACGCAGATCACCGCTAGGGTTGCAAAATTCCGGGAATTTTCAAAGTTGGAAACTTTCCATGGGAATTAACGGGAATTTATGGGAATTAACGGGAATTTATGGGAATAAACGGGAATAAACCAGGAATTTACAAAATTGAAGGTATGCTCTTAATAGGGAACTTAAATATAGTTGGGGAAAATATATTTTAGCATAATCCTGACTAAAACAACCAGATATCATGCAAGTACAGTTGAATATCTATGCTATTCCTCAATCACATGCACACATAGCACACTGCTTACTGCAGGGCTATTGAGACCACGCCCCCTACACGCACTGTGCATTCCTGTGCATTTTTATTAATTTTTGAATGGGTTGGGTCAATATTTAATAATTAACTCAACATTCATGTTTTTGTTCTTCAATGAAATAATTGATTGTTCAATAAAATATTTAACACTTGATAAAGTTCTACTTACAAATAAATCTGTTTTAATTGTATTATTTTGGATGGATGTCTGCTTATAACAAAACAAATATTTATGCTTGGATATGATACCTTTCCATTAAATTACCCTCAATTCCCAGTTAATTCCCATAAATTCCCATTAATTCCCATTAATTCCCATAAATTCCCATAATTCCCATGGAAAGTTTCCAATTTGGAATATTTCCAAAATTCCCCAGCTTAACTTCCCATGGAAATTAACCGGAAACTTTCTGGAAATTTACCGGAAATTTTCCACCCCTTTGCAACCCTAATCACCGCTCTGTTTCACAACAGACTGGAACTCTGAGTGATTGCAGGCCTTGACTGTAGACCAGCTGCTTGCCTTGGACTCCCTTAGTTCCAGATTAGCTCAATGACATACTGTAGTGTTTTATTTTGAGTTTGTATGTGGGAAGGTGTAATGTTGGTGTATTTAACGCTCCTGTTCACTCACCTTTTTTTTTTCTCTATGGGGTCATTTTTGACCCCAATTGAATATTTCCATTGGATTTGCAGTGGGATAATAGTAATCTTGACATGTGTATGTATGTACATGTGCTTGTGATACCATGTACATGGCACATGCACACTTCTTTGCATATGCACACACCTGCACACACACACACACACACACACACTCACACACATACACATGTGCATATGATCACACACATGCATGTATATTCATACACACACTGTCACACATACACGCATAAACACACAAGCACACATACGCACATGTATACACAAACAAATATGCACGTAAACACACACACATATGTACATACACACACACAGTCATACAGTATGTAATATGCAAGTACTTTAAATATAATATACACCAATTGGGGTCAAAAATGACCCTGAAGTGGATATTTGTAACCTTTTCTTGTTACAATAATGCAAAAAAGAAGAGTTTTCACAGTCATCTCTGTGGGCTCATTAGGAAGGTTAAGTAAACATCCTCTATTGTCCATTATGTAAACCTAAAATGCCTTGTAGCAGTGCAAAAATATAAAATTGAAACCTCTATACCTACAAATAGTCTGTTCTTCATGATAGAAGGAAGTAGAGTTGTATCATTCTCAAAATGTAACTATGAATCTTCACAACTTGGCTGCAAATTTTCTCACAACTCTTACAATCCTGTTGTCGTATTCAGACAGAACTGCATGTCATCGCCACAAATGCTCCATGGGACCATACAGAATCTGTACTTGTTTATGTGTGTTTTGCACGTTCCCGAGCTCATCTGTGTCCACCTGCTCTGTGTCAGAGCTGCCGAGGCCCAGGAAGCGTCTGACGGAGCTGATGGTGAAGGCCGCCCTGGAGATCCCCGGAGAGAAGGAGCGCGCGAGACGGGGCGAGGTCTCCCGCAGCTGGGGGTTCCGCTTCTTCCGGAGCCCCGTCGAGGTCCTGGCCGCCCCCGACCAAACCAGAGTCACCGGCATCCGACTGGCAGTCAACAGGCTGGAGGTGAACAGGATTTTGCTACTCATTCTGTCTCTTTCCTTCTCTCTTTTTCTATTGCTTTTCCTAGCATTCGCTCTTACATGATCACTCTGTGGGCACAGGAATATAACATAACAGCATGAAGGCCTTGACCTTTGCACTCCTTATATTGATTGTTTGAATTTTTTGGTGATATAGGAAGTTGAAGCGTATTCTACTGTTGCACTCAGTGTAACTCAGTGTCGATCTATGTAAGAAGTGCATAAGCTAAATGGCAAAAATGTAATACCATCATCTCCTTTTTGCCAAATAGTACATTTACCCTGATGTTGTTGTGTTATTTCATACATAACACAGATATGGCATCAAATTGTAAGCTGAAAAGTATTAAATTCAAATCCAAATACCTGGAGAAAGAGTTCATAAAAAGGCATAAGTTCATAAAATCAGCCTGTTTAACTTTGGTCGTCTGTGTGTGACCAGGGGTCAGGTGAGGGAGCCCGGGCGGTCCCCACAGGAGAGGTGGAGGATGTGACCTGCGGCCTGCTCATCAGCAGTATCGGCTACAAGAGCCTCCCCATTGACCCGTCGGTGCCGTTTGACTCCCGCAGAGCTATCGTCCCAAACACCATGGGCCGTGTGCAGCAGGCTGCAGGTACTGCCCTGTATGTGTGTGAAGGTCTACATTTCACAAATTCAACACATCAAAATCACAGATTATCCATCCTCTTTCACCCGGAAACACATCAAATTACGGAAGCAAGAAATTCTCAAAATGCCGTTTAGCTGTGACTTTAAAAGGCACCGTAAGAAAGAAAGTCACAAACTAGAGTGAATTCCTCTCTCTTTCCAGGTCTATATTGTAGCGGCTGGTTGAAGACAGGCCCCACCGGGGTGATAGCCACCACTATGAACAACAGTTTTGACACTGCACGCACCCTACTGGAGGACATCGACTCGGGAACCTTGGATGTGTCTGCCGCCAAGCCTGGCTCACAGGGAGTCAGTGCTCTGCTGGAGGAGAGAGGTACGGTACTGTCTCTCTGGCTATCTTGCTCTCTCCTTTCTTGCTCTCTTCTTGTTATCTAGCCTGGGTTTTCCTCTGAGTTGAAGCAATCACTAGCCTCAGATAACTGGAGAACATCATTAGTTGTAAATCAGTTATGAGGTGCTTTGCTTGTGATGTGATTTTGACTGGATAACCCAATAGAGAAAGAGAGGCAAAGTGTCAACATATCAAGTGAGAGAGACTATTATTTAGCATTGACAGCTAACTCACCCACGCAACTCCACCACAGAGCGCTCCAGTACAGTATACTATAATTAAAGGTCAAAATTTCACATTTTCAAAGGCCATAACTGCTGCACTGTCGGTCCAATTTTGATGAAACTTGTTGCCGATTTGCCGAAAGGGTGCCTGCATCATTCGTGGGGCACGATGAATGACATGTTTACTTGTTATGAAAATTCCACTAACCTACCCCTGCCCCAATGTGGGCAAAATTTGACTGTTTGTAGGAGTGAAGCCTGTGACTTTCTCAGACTGGGAGAAGATAGACAATGAGGAGACCAGGAGGGGTGAGGCCATGGGAAAACCCAGAGAAAAACTGCTGGTTGTGGAGGAAATGCTGCAGGTGGCTCGGGCATGACTGAAAACAAGAAATTGTTTACAGATGAACACTGTAATATGTTGAGTATCTGTTGCAGTATACAATTATAGCACTTGTTAACATATTGCTGGAGACATCAATGATTTCTTTGGGACCATACTAGCGGAAGTGGGAATTTTTAGAGTAAGCTAAAAATCTGAGACTGTTGATGTTTCATGTGGCACTGGCCTTAAAAACTAGTAAAAAATTGTGTAGTGACTGAAATCTAACTTATACTTGTTAATATGGTATTCATATTATCCTGTTCGTAACTTTTATACAAAATAAAATGTAATTTCTATTGTTTTCTTCCTGTCTTGGAATAACATTTTCTGTTGCAACATTGAAAATATTTCACCCAATTCAATTTTTAGCATAGATGTAGGACTATGCACTATGTAAGTGTAAGCTACTAGCTCAGTTATTCCAACTGATACTTGTGTATTGCCACTCTTCAGCAAAATTGAGCATTATTCAGAATTCATGGCACATTTCTTAAAACTTTGGCTCAATGGGAATTTAAAATATACAACTTTAGATGTACACGAGCTACATTTCCTGGAGAAAATGTGCAGGCTAGCTGGAGAAGTAGCAGCAGCACTTCACTGTAATACTAAATGGATTAGGTTTGTAGGTGGTTACTAGGTGAATACTAGTGATTTTAACGCATTTGGCATGAAATGTGCTTTGAGGCCCTGTCTCAAGCTCCCCAAACAAATATCATACAGTTTAAATGTAAAAAATAATATTTTCCCCTGCATGGTGAGAGGAGATTGGCTCGTGGACAGTAAAGGAAGACTGTGGATTGGCTACATTCTCTGCCGCAGCACCACTATGGGTGCATTCCATTTGGCCAAAATGCGTCCTCTCCTCCGTCCTCGCGGCCTCGTCTCCTCGGTGCCGCCATCATGAAGGACATTCCAATTGGTCAAAAAACGCATGAAGGATCCTTCATGTCTCCTCGGGTGCATTGTCTTGTGTCTCCTCCTCCGTCCTCGCGACCTCGTCTCCTCGCTGACCCGGCATCCAAAAATGAGCCGCCATCATTAAGGATGTTCCAATTGGTTAAAAGACGCATGAAGGATCCTTCAAGTCTCCTCGCCTCCGTCCTCCACTAAGGCGTGGTCGGAGGATACTCAGGTGTATCCTCGATGCGGAAATAATGAGTGAAGGCAATTAACCATTGGCACGTGCGGATATAAGCCCGCCTCCATACCATCAGAAAACGTGCGGACATTGGCAGAAAAAAAATCCACAGGTGTAAGTAGCCCCAACTTGTTATATATTCTTCAAACAGAAATAGCAGAGGTTTTAAATGTTAGCCGAACATTTGTTAATGAAGGGTTATACGTTAAAGGTTCATATACTGACAGATCTGTTGTAGTTGTAGGATGTCAAACTTTTCCCAAATAGGCATCAGGAAATGATCTTAAGGCTTGAATGTGATATAGGGACAGAGGAGACGCGCCAGCTGATCCTCCAGCGCATAGAGAGGGTGAGTGGGGGGCAAGTAACGTGAATTTTATTTTATAGTTATTTATCATTAATATGAATGACATTCCATGATCTAATAAGCCTGAATGAAATCCGTTCATTAGGACATATAGAAATAGCCTATAAATGCACACATGCGACTCTTTTACCATGCGCGTCTCTTTCTAATAGGACCTCAAGTCAGCAGCACCGGGCTCTGGGTCTGAGGATGGGGAGCAAACGGCTGCAGCTGGCCCCGGTTTTCCCTCATGCATGAGACTACCGGCGGGAGGCCGTCGGCGCTCCCTCCCGCTTTAATAGACTCGTGTGGACCAGCAGCCGGAGTCAGCCGCTGTGCGCTCCCCATCCAGCCCCGATCCCAGTCCCCCTGATGAGCAACCGGAGCCATCAGATGCTGCTGCCCGCTCCCATGTGTGACCTCCGCGGCTTCCTCGGTTCCCCCGGCAGCCAAGAGGCGAAGAGGAGAGGGAGCGCTGCTGGGGTTTCTCCGGGAAGTGGCCGAGGACGCACGGGCTGAGCAGCAGACGGAGCGATTTTCAACTATATTAGAGACAGTTTTATTTTATTTTTTTAATGTAAAAAAAATAAATAAAAATTTCTCTGCCTTTTAGGCGTAGCCTACCTCTGTTTCCATTCTCACCATATTCATAACCTTGGCAATGACCGTTGCCATGACAGGACATATTTTCATCATAAAGGCCGGAATCACTGCTGGAATCACTTCTGTGTCTTCTCTGGATCACCAGCTGGTTTGCTGCGTTTGTTTGATGTGTCTCTCATTCAGTGTTCATCATGCTTATGAATTGTGTTTGTGTGTGTTGCCATGGAATTTCTCTTCTGGAGAATAAATTCTTACTAAACATTAACAGCATTTCCTTGTTTTAAATCGCACATTTTGCTCTTACAGCTAGATCTATGGTTATTTGGGAATTGTATTTATTTATTTAGGAATTAAAAGAAAGCACTTTGGTTCATTGCCAGTAAGTGTCAAACAGCCCACATGATCGTTGTCTAATCCAAGTCGCATAAAGGATAAAAGTTGGACAATTTGTATAGCACCTTCTTATCAGTGCTGCAAAGTGCTTCACAAAATTAAAATGTAGCATACAGCAGACAGAATAACACAAAAACTGAATAAAAACAGAAACAGAAACGCTTTTTAGGCATTAGGGATTTTTTTTGAAGTGTTCTACCTTCATGAGGTAGACAAGGCTCACTAGAGGCTGGCATAATTTAGATGAATTAAACATTAATCTGAACTTTGTTAAACGTTTTTATGTGGATAAAACATGAGCCTTAATTTAGACAGCTGTCATCCTGCGCGGGAGGAGCCTCAACGCAACGCTTCACACGTCAGTTCAATATGGCGGTGTGAGGATGTTCCAATTGACAAGCCAGGTTCACTCGCCTCCTCGCATCTTCTCCTCGTTTCCTCCGTGACCTTTGACCGAGGAGTCGAGGAAGAGACGCGAGGCGAGGAGACGAGGAGAAATCGTTACCAAATGGAATGCACCCAGAGACTTGTCCTGAAGCCTCTCAAGCGGTGCCATGGCTGTGTGCTTCAAGAGCTGAAAGGTGAATGTTCGCACCGGTCTGAGGTCGTGTGCGCTCTGGAGCAGGTTTTCTTCAAAGACCTCTCTGTATTTGGCTCTGGTCATCGTTCCCACAATCCTGAGAAGCATCCCCATTCCCCACAAGCATGATGCTGCCACCACCATGCTTCATCGTAGGGATGGTATTAGGTGATGAGCGGTAGTACCTGGTTTTTGCCAGACATGGCGCTTGCTATTCAGTCCAAAGAATTTAATTTTTCCCACGGCGCAGCCAAGGGCATCACGAGGCAAATTCAGGTCAGGCAGTCAGTCATCTGTTGCTTCGTGAGATGACCTCTACAGGGTGTCTATGACTGAGATGCAGTGTTTCCCATACAGAGGTACAAAATCAAAAGTTGGTCAATGTTTAGAAATGTATCTAAATCGATCTCTAATGCGCCTGATGTGCATATCATGTCACGTTTGTCATTTGGCGATGCACAGACCAGCAGGAATGTACTCGAATCAAACAGAGCCTCCGGGTGTGAAAACTAAAGTGAAACTTAACATTCCACAATTTTCTCCAAACTCTCTGTTAGTAACAGGAATTGTAAACAGTAACTTGATAACATCTTCTGCTGCCCTAAATCTTTAATGGTAACATATTTACCTTTTGTAATTAAGTGGAATTGTTTAACCGCTTCAGTGCATTGAATTGAAGTGAATTGAACACATGCCGCGGGTCTGTACATGGGCTGTGCTTGTCTCATCAGACCAGAGAATCTTTTCCTCATGCTCTGAGTCCCTGAAGTGCCATTTGGCAAACTTAATATGCCTTTTCCTCAAGAGTGGCTTTATACCTTCCCTAGATCTATGCCTTGACACAAATCTTAGGTCTACAGAGAATTCGTTGGACTTTATGGCTTGGTTTTTGCACCGACACCTAAATCATGTCCAGTCAATTGAATTTACCACAGGTGGACTATAATGAAGTCCTAGAGACATCAAGGATGACTAAAGGATGCATTGTATAATATTAGGTATGCTGGTTGTGTTACTTAGTTTTTGTTTTGTTTTGTTGCGATGCCATGTTGCGTCTGTACAGCATGGAGTCCAAGACAAATTTCCTTAGGGGACAGTAAAAGTATATCTTTGCTCAATTTAGAGTGTAATAGCAATGGCTCTGATACTTATGTAAAAGAGACATCAGCTTAATACATTTGAAAAAAAATAAAAAAAAATTCTAATTATGGTTTAACTTTGTCAAGTCTATAACAAAGAGAAAAGGGGTCTCAGTACTTTGAAGCCACTGTATACCATACTTGGCGCATAAAGGTTTGCATCGCTGCCTTTTCACTTACTGCTAGAAATTACAGTAGGATTAGCTGTAAATTCAGCTAAATCCTAAAATAGAGTTCTGTCAGGCTTGGTCCTATGGAGTAAAGCTGTCAGAAATTGAGAAGTTGTAGTGTGGCTTGTCAAATTGCCCCAACAAAATCAAAGCTAATCTGGGGGTTGGGGATAGAGAAATGACAACACAAATACAAGTAAAAAGTTTAATTGAGGTAGAGGCAGAGCAGGTACATGCAGAAACATTATGCCCACATCCTAGACCTGAAGACATGAACTCTTGCCTCCCTTCCTTCACAAAAAAAAAAAAAACTGTGATAGAGGGAGACTCCGAGGTGGGCACATTAAGGTCAATGGTCGGCTCTGGGGTTCTGAGAACAGCAGTGGTGGTAGTGATCATGTCTAGAACAACATGTTGGATGCTGGGATTGCTGCCTTTAGGTGCACTCTTTAAACTAAACGAATTTCTGGACGCAGCTCGCTCACTGTCACGTTGTCTGCCACTGTCACGTTGCGGCCCCCGCCCAGGCCCCCGCCCAGGCCCACGCCCATGTCACCATGACACCGTCACGGCCGCCGTCACGTTGTCTGCCACGGTCATGGCTGCCGTCACGTTGTCTGCCACGGTCATGGCCGCCGTCACGTTGTCTGCCACAGTCATGGCCGCCGTCACGTTGTCTGCAACGGTCATGGCCGCCGTCACGTTGTCTGCCACGGTCATGGCCGCCGTCACGTTGTCTGCCACGGTCATGGCCGCCGTCACGTTGTCTGCCACCGTCACGTTGTCTGCCACGGTCATGGCCGCCGTCACGTTGTCTGCCACGGTCATGGCCGCCGTCACGTTGTCTGCCACCGTCACGTTGTCTGCCACGGTCATGGCCGCCGTCACGTTGTCTGCCACGGTCATGGCCGCCGTCACGTTGTCTGCCACGGTCATGGCCGCCGTCACGTTGTCTGCCACGGTCATGGCCGCCGTCACGTTGTCTGCCACCGTCACGTTGTCTGCCACAGTCATGGCCGCCGTCACGTTGTCTGCCACCGTCACGTTGTCTGCAACGGTCATGGCCGCCGTCACGTTGTCTGCCACGGTCATGGCCGCCGTCACGTTGTCTGCCACGGTCATGGCCGCCGTCACGTTGTCTGCCACGGTCACGTTGTCTGCAACGGTCATGGCCGCCGTCACGTTGTCTGCCACGGTCATGGCCGCCGTCACGTTGTCTGCCACCGTCATGTTGTCTGCCACGGTCATGGCCGCCGTCACGTTGTCTGCCACGGTCATGGCCACGGTCATGGCCACCGTCACGTTGTCTGCCACCGTCACGTTGTCTGCCACGGTCATGGCCGCCGTCACGTTGTCTGCCACAGTCATGGCCGCCGTCACGTTGTCTGCCACCGTCACGTTGTCTGCCACGGTCATGGCCGCCGTCACGTTGTCTGCCACGGTCATGGCCGCCGTCACGTTGTCTGCCACGGTCATGGCCGCCGTCACGTTGTCTGCCACCGTCACGTTGTCTGCCACGGTCATGGCCGCCGTCACGTTGTCTGCCACGGTCATGGCCGCCGTCACGTTGTCTGCCACGGTCATGGCCACCGTCACGTTGTCTGCCACCGTCACGTTGTCTGCCACAGTCATGGCCGCCGTCACGTTGTCTGCCACGGTCATGGCCGCCGTCACGTTGTCTGCCACCGTCACGTTGTCTGCCACCATCATGGCCGCCGTCACGTTGTCTGCCACCGTCACGTTGTCTGCCACCGTCACGTTGTCTGCCACCGTCATGGCCGCCGTCACGTTGTCTGCCACGGTCATGGCCGCCGTCACGTTGTCTGCCACCGTCATGGCCGCCGTCACGTTGTCTGCCACCGTCATGGCCGCCGTCACGTTGTCTGCCACCGTCACGTTGTCTGCCACAGTCATGGCCGCCGTCACGTTGTCTGCCACCGTCACGTTGTCTGCCACCATCATGGCCGCCGTCACGTTGTCTGCCACCGTCATGGCAGTCATGTTGTCGGCCGCAGTCATCTTTACACTGATTGTTTCCATTGGAGTCAACTGGGTACCCCCACGGAAGGGCCCATGTTTGTTAGGGCGTCCTCGAATGGGCTGGCGGTGATGCACAGATGATGCCTCAGCTTCCACTTCATTGGTTTCCAATTGTACTGTTGAGTAAGAAAACACCAACATTAGATAATAAATGTATATTGAGAACTGAACACTCATGATTACCACATCAAAGGCTAAAAAGCCAAGGCTACACAAAATTGCTTTTTAGCTAGTGGATTTTCAGAGAACCTGCTTACCGTCTTCAGCACGTCGCTCATCAAATATGGACTCCATTGACTGAAGAAGTGTAAGGGCTTTCTTTATCGAGATCTCATTGGGTGAAATCTCTGCAGTACAAGGGAAATTGAGTTAGTAGTAGCTTTTTATTAGTGCTTCGCAGTCATTTATAGACTGAAATTACACACCAATTTACATACATATAGTATATCAAAACAGGGAGATTATCAATAATAGCAAGAAAGCAGTAGCATATACAATCTACAATGAAATGTCAACAGGGTAGTCAGGCCAGATCTAGTGCTAATCCTATGAAGAAGGGATTCTGGAATGCTGTAGTAATATCAGTAGTCTGGGGGAAAAGAAGGGGAAAGTGAGAAGAGTGAAAACGATGATGTACAGTTGTTGAGTCTTGTGAGGTAGGGGATGGGAGACTTGAACGACCTGTTCTTGCCAGCGGGTTGTTAAGTTTGTGACCATTGCGAGTGGTATGTCCAGATATTTGTTCTCTAGATGGGGGGAGCCAGTCAAAGCAGTGGGAAGATTGCAGTGAAAGAGCAAATTTCAGGCAGATCTGCTCCCTCCTCTTCTCAAGAGGGGGGATGCCTAGGGTGTTTAGGGCTTGCTGGTAGCTGATGTAAGATGCTTCCAGGATAATGCGACATGCCCTCTTTTGCACACGCTCCAACTGTCTTGGGTGAGACCAGGATGCCAAGCAGGGACTGCATACTCCAGCACTGGTCTAATGTAGCCGATATAAATGGCTCGTAGGTCAGCGTGAGTGACGGAGAAACGCTTGAGGAGGAAAAGCTTCCTGCTAGAGCTTGCCATCACGGTGTTTACCTGGTCACTCCACCTGAGGTTGTGCTGGATGGAGAGTCCCAGCACTTTGATTTTAGGCAGGACAGACAGGGGGATGTTGTTAATGGAAAGAGGTGGTGCTGGTGGTGGATTTTTACTGAATGGTATGTGCATAGCGACGCATTTCTTTTCATTAAGGAGCATGTTGTTTTGGGCAGACCAGATATTTAGCTCATTGAGCGGATTCTGCATGGAAGAGGGCTGCTGCCACTGTCTAGACTCCAGTAAATTGATGTCATCAATGTACTTCCACACTGGGTTGGGGGCACCAAGGGCAGCGTCATCAATCAGGGCAAGGAAGAGGATGGGTCCAAGGAGAGTTCCTTGGGCCACCCCACATGTGAGGTACTCCCATTCTGATAAGGCACCACGATAGCGTACCCTTTGTCTCCGATTGGAGATAAATTTACAAATCCAAGGACTAGTGCAGGCCTCACTCCCATGGTCAGGATCCTGTTGATTATAATGTTATGGTTAACCCGGTCAAAGGTCAACTAAAATCAGTAGCTACCAGTGAACAGACAGAGCCAGGTTTGTCTGTGTTTTTAAACAGACAGTCAACTAGGCTGACAAGGGCATGGGTGGTGGATTTGCCCTTCAAACTCCCGAACTGTCTGGGATCGAATGAGATGTCCTCGAGAACCCACTGGAGAGCAGTTTTCAGCAATTTTTGCAAACTGGGAGGTCAGGGAAATAGGTCTTAACTGCTCTAACAGTGCGGGGGAAGCTTTGGGGATGGAAATAACCACAGCCTCTTTCCAGTGTTTAGGGATGCAGCCCTCGTTAAAGGAGGAGTTTAGAACATGACAAAGAGGAACACTGATCTCACAAGCAAACTCCTTCAAGATTTTCTGGGGGATTAAGATTGGGGCCAGGTGCTTTGTTGACTTTGACAGCTTGGAGGCTTTTGTAGACATCCCATACTGGGATGGTGGGCAGCTGGTGAGGAGTGGGGAGAAAGGATGGTAGCTGGGTGGTATTGAGTACTGGCAAAGCACATGATATCTCAGCAAAGTTAGTCTGAAATTAGTTCCAAAAGTTATAGCTGCCATTGAACATGTGCTTACCTTTCAGTCTCCTCTTAAAACCATCCTCCTGTGTGCCACCTTCTGGTGAAGAAGATCCTGTAGATGGTGTACTTGCAGTTAGCACAGGTTAGTGCAGTTATTGATAACAGAAATACAGGGCAAAACCAGTCAAATGTAGCCTCAACATTTCTCTTGCCTAGAATGGTCCAGTACATGCCCTCATGTTCAGAACTAGAAATTCCAAGACCTAAGACTACTGTCATCATCAATATGGACAACCTGAAGCTGCAAGGCTGATTGTAGGAGCTCAGAATATTGTGAAATTGTGTGGCCTTAGTCTTAAATGTACTGTCCTCAATTTATTTACAATTTCATAAATACTGGTTTAAACAGCATTATAAAGACATACCTTTGTCAAGCCAAACACTCAGCACACAGAGAACCAAGGCCCAAAAAGTTCCCATTGCTTTGGTCACCAAGACAAAATAACTACCTGAGCCACAGCAGAGGTTTATAAAAGCACTTCCTACTGGTGCCACAGCTGTTGCTGATCAGCTCTAATGACTAATTGGCTCTCTCTTTATATGAAACAGTGTCAGTGCTGGTAGAGGTTCAGCATTTCATAGTATATGATATATGACAATTTCTCAATAACCATACAAATCTGCTTGAACATTTCTGGAAGATTCTTTTTAATATGTATGTGAAAGCATTTTTCACTTCATTCAGCATTTTTCACTTCATTCAGCATTTTTCACTTCAGTAAAAAAAAAAAAAATACAGGGCCCAAGATGGTCACACAGAATCATCTATGATTCCAGATCATTATGCTTTTAAGCTGATTGCACCAAAGCAATTTTTAAAAAAGCACCTCATTGCAGAGTCAAAGTTCCTCTAGAAGTCTTTTGACTTCACTACTTCTACTACACTACTTCTTAGTGTCTCCATTATGTTGTCCCAGTCTATTACATTTTCACACTGAGGCCCTAATTGACTGAAAAGCTATTGAGGAAGCAAATAGCTCAAGCAAGTTACTATTTATGCAAATCAAGTGATCGTGAAAAAAAACACCCACAATATATGTCATTGCGTTAAATTGCACAATTTCCAAACAGCTACATTTATATAATGTAACTAACCATTAAGGCCATAGTCTGATTAAGCTGTTTTACATGATCCCATTGTGCAACTAAAATGACTTTTTTTCAAAAGTTTGCGCTTTTCCTACAGGGGCGCATTTTGAGAGATGTTTTATGAATTGATCGTAAAGCCAAATTTACATGACCAAACCCACAAGTCATTAATATTTGCACAATAATTATATGCAAACTTTACATATTTATAAGGGGCACTAGCACAGTCAGCTCGCCTTTCACTGTGCTGCACGAAATGCTCATAGAGCACAGTTCATGAATAGCAAAGGCTCCTTTTTCTGTCATTGAGAATGTTTGCGTGTGCGCAAACGCTTAGCGAATCAGGGCCTCAGTATTCAATGGCTGGTGAGGCTCCTTGAAACTTGTATTGGGTAATACAAGTCTTAAATCTGCTATAGCCACAATGATGACTTTTATAACAGCCACAATTTCCCAAGTTATTTGGGTCTGACAGTAAAACATCTCTTTTAATATGATCCCAGGGATTATATTATAAATATTTGTTTTGTTGTAGTTTAAATCAGGGCTTTTTAAACTTTTTCATGTCATGGACTCGCAAATAGACCCACCGTAAACAGACCCCACTTCACCAGATTTAGTCCCAAGGAGCCAGGAGCAAGGAATTTTAGCTGTTGATTTAGTATTGAACTGAGGAACTGTGTACACTGTAGTGTGGTGGAGAGACAACCTATGAGAGTGAGCTGAGAGTGAAACCTATGATTAGTCATTCTTATGATCACTATTATAGGCCTACATCTTATATTTCATTGGGATAATTTCTAGTAAAGTTTAACTATTCCTCATTTTTTTGGGGAACCCCTGGAATCCTCTCAAGGACCCTTTGAGGTCCCCGGACCATACCACTGGTTTAAACTATGTAGAAATTAAAAAACAGACATGTTCCCAAACCACATTTGCTGGTACTTAAAATAAAATAGGGAATTAATATATATATATCACAGACACACTAATGTGGAGATAAAATTTGTAAATTAAATTATGTCTTGAAATTAAGATTATTTGTATTCACTTCCCTTATGGCAGCTCAGTAGTGAGAGTTAGATCAGAAGTAGTTTGTCTACAGGATGCAGATGTGCAGTTGTTTATTTTACAACTTTATAAATATACTGTATATATTAGTGTATGTTTCAGGTGAGGTAAAAAACAGCTGTCTCCAGATTTGGTCTTAGCACTCCATTGGTGCAAGGAGAAAGGTCTGGTAGAAACTTTGCCAGAGAGGCAAAATGGCAGAAAGAAAAAAAAAGTTGTAATTCTCCTAATGATGGAGGATGAGCATAAATGCATAATTATTCCATTCAAGACCTTGTATGGTGTTTGGGTCATTAACAACCATTTTTCGTTGTTACTGTCAACTTGTCTGAATGTTTAGAAGAGCAGGTACGTTGACCAAGACAGTTTTTATAGACGAAGATACTGAACTCTAGATACTCTTGACATGAATACAAAAAATGCTTTATTATATTAACACATACATATGTCAACCATAATTCCACATTTGTGAGAAGATGTGATGCAGAGGTTGTCAATCGTGTGTGTGTGTTTCATAATCAATATATTCCATAGGTATGCTCCTTTCCATCTCTGTATCTGTCCAGGTAGCGTAGAGGCTGTCTATGTGGGTACTTGACCTGTGGAGGGTGGTAGACTGGAGGCCAAACAAACTCGAACACCGGCTCCTTCATGTCTGTAGGGCGAAACAGAGTCAACGATCAGACTTCTAATTACTGAAAGACAAGCAATCCTCACACACGCTAAATTCAGTCTGCATCTCCTCTGAGACACTCCTGAATGTAGGTCTTGTACAAGTTTTTTGTCCAAATTGTGAATTTAGCATTTCTATCAACTACAGCAGTGATTCTCAACCTTTTTCATATCAAGGACCCCTAATTTAGTCCACATTAGAGCCACAGACCCCCATTTGATGAGATTTTGTCTCTCTGACCCAAATCTGAGAATATTTGTATGTTAGATATGATTTTGTCCAGAATTCCATGACTATCTGTATTGTAGGTAGAGAGATAACAGTGAAATTGTGACCAAAATACTAATTCTTCTACATTTTTAATTGTGTTAACTTCTTATAAATGAAATAATGGTGACTTTTAAAAATTCATCAATATGCTGGGGACCCCCTGGAACCCTCTCAAGGACCCCTGGTGGTCCCTGGACCCCCCGTTGAGAACCACTGAACTACAGGGTTTCTGCAGATTTCAGAAACTCAAATTTAAGACTTTAAGACATTTTTAAAGAGTAACTAAACCCCAAACCCAAATCTGTGGTGAAGCCTGACACCTAATGGTGAAAAGTAGGGTAATGAACTGGCCGTCTGCTATGGCTGGTCTTTGTGCCCGGTGATGTCACCACCTATTGTACTTTATAGAAGGTGACATCACCTGGCACAAAGACCAGCCAATAGCAGATGGCCAGTTCAGTACCTTACTTTTCACCATTCCTGTCCACTACTGCTGGTCCCGTTAACATTTTTTGCTGGAACTACACAATTCATAGCATTTGCCTTATTCTGTTTGCCTTCCTGTCCAACTCTACTTCGACTAGATATCTCTGTCAGTACCAGTGTCTGATTTCATATTTGCATTCAAATAAAAAAATAAACCTGCTATTACATTGTGAAAAATAAAGACCGTTAATGATTACATTTAAGGTATTTTAATACTTTTTAAAGGCCTTAAAGCTAACAGGCTGTGAAATCAGAAAGTACGTAACACTGAATGACAAACTTTAGCAGATTGCTAGTCTCTCTGTTGTACAGTTGCATAAACCTGTAGATAATCTAAGAATAGGGCTCACATTTGACGAGGAGCATCACATACAAGAATCGTCTGTGATGGGGTTTCCCAGCAGAACCCTACAACATTAGCTATGCTAACCATCGGCGCAGACTTCCCCTTAACTTGAAATCCCATCGGGATGGCAAAACTTGCACCTTAAATCATTGTGAAAGTCATATCGTGAAAACCCAGTGTAAAACTCAATGAGGTCCCAACTCAGCTAATAGTAACAGACTCCTTACTGATCTTTCAAAAATACTGACTGGATTTGCCAGAAGGCTAGAAAGTCCCCGTCTAATCACAACCACTTGTAGGCAATCGAAGATGTAGAGAGTAAGGATTTTATTGGAAGGGTCTTTTTTTTGGTGTTGGTGTTGCTGCAATGGCCTGGCCTGACTTTGAAGCAGGAGAAAGACCAAGCCTGCGCTGTATTTGTGTGTGTGAAAGTGTGTGTGTGTGTGTGTGTGTGTGTGTGTGTGTGTGGACTTACTGAGTGTGTTGTGAAAGGTGTTGGTGACGGATTCATCCCACTGGCACTGGAAGAAAGCCAGGCCTACCGGTGTCATGTTGTCCTGGTGCTTCCTGTAGAAATCCACCGTCTTAAATGTACGATCCGCCAGAGAGTGGCTGGGTAGGAGGGACAAAACATGCTCAGTGTGTTTCTATATGAAACGAGATACATACATAAACACACCAGTTTATATTATGCTTGTGAATACAATCCGCTGTCTTACATTCCTTAACCCCAGCCAACCCTAACTCTCACACTAACTAAGCCCCTAATGCTTAAAAAAAAAAACTTTTCCAAGTGAGGACTGAAAAAATGTCCTCTTTTTGAAAGATTTTTTGAAAGAATGCATCTTTAGGTAACGATTTGAAAACCTGCAACTTTAATACCCACAAACCACGTAACACATAACGCTTTTCTGTATTGCAGCCCCAACTGCATGATTTAGGCTGATAAGACGGGTTTATTCTGCAGTAACATGAATGATCTGGCTGTGATATTTAACAATATGAAAACGCGCTACGAGCAGAAACTTCACTCCTGTGCAGTGATGCCGTCCCTCACCACGGAGACTGCCTGACGTCTCCTTGGAAGTCGATGGGTCCGTCCTGCTTGAAGAGGACGTAAATGTAGCGGTGGAAGCCTGTTCCTTTGGCAGGGAAGGGAGCCAGGTAGTGACACAACTCGTCCCCGGACTGCACCGCGCCCCCCGGTATGTTCCCCCTGCAGAGACACAGGGGACACGGGTTCAGGATCAGTGACGTAGCGGCAGATAGAAACTGGGTAAAGAGCGAGCTCCCGTGATCACCATGAGGCAAACGGCAACAAATATGGACAAACAAAATGAGTCTTAGAGAAAACTGTCTTCTAATCACATATATTTTATATTCTTGAAAAGAACTTGTTACTAGAAGCTATACAATGGATTTATATCAAAGATTTACATTAGCTGACAAAGGTGAGTAAGCTGAGTTTAGGTGGGTTTCTCCTCCACTACATCCTTTGTGAAATTATCACAATGTGCAATCACTATGATGGGCCTTTCTCAAGAGGCATTCAGAAAAAAGTTGATGTGGAAGACTGCATTACTTAAGTCACATTAGGGCTGGTCGATATGGTTGAAATCAATATCATGATAATCATAAGGATTTTTCTCAATATCAATATATATCACGATATGGTTCATGTATGCAAAATCACGTTAAATAATCAAATTAATGTTCATATCATTGAACCAAATGGTAATGTTAGGTGTGATGTCAAACAAAACAGAAATATTCAAATAATATTCCTACCATACCTCATTTTATGAGAGTTTTTAAGTAAAATTTGCTTGTCATCATCCATTCATACAGCAGAAATGTGTGTCACGATATCAAAATATCTTCATATCATCACGATATGATTCCACTGAAAGACGATAAACGATAATATTGAATTATCGCCCAGCCCTAAGTCACATCACTAAACCAAGCACATATTGTTGTCTGGGAAATGATCTTTGAGTCGACTGACCCTTCACTGAACTGCCTGGTTAAGTAAAGCTTTTGAAAATGTCATAATTTTTATGAGATGACAAAAGTGATCCAAGTCCATGTCATGTTAATAAGTTATTTGAGAATATTGTAAAAAAAAAAAAAAAAAAAAAAGGGGCTGTAATACTTACACTAGCCAGTGCACATACTCCCCCTCACTGTCAAGGAGATGCTCATCTGAAAAAGACACAAGCCATAAAATGTTAATAATTTGTCTGTTGTGACGGTTGATCCCTACAGACAAAGACACTAACCGCATATTCAATATCTATACACTGTCATACAGTGCCTCCATGTGGATTTTCATTAGAATAACAAAATATGATGGGGAATGCAGTAAAAGGCAGTTGTGTTCAGTTCACAAAAATCATCCTGATTTTAGGAAAAAGAAGGAATTTTTCACAGACATTAACTAGCTCCTGTGTTTTTCAGCCACAGCTGATGTTATTTCCAAAAAGACACTGACCTGGACAGGTGAGCAGCAGCGTCCACAGAGAGCCCTCCTCTGCCTCAAAGCTGACCTGAGGACCAGATGCCGCCTACAAGATAGAGCATGGAGCACAGCCAGGGAATACACATAAAGTTGGATAGAGGGCAAAAAAGTGAAAAGACAAGTGAAGAAAATGAAATAAGGATGCAGGATGTCGGGACGGAATGAGGGGTGAGAAAAGGCAGCAAGTACTTTAAGGGGTGTCATCCCTCAAAACGTCAGTCGGAGAACAAGATTAGGATTAAACTCCCATTCCTTTAACCTACTTCAGTAGGTGTCAGCCGATTCCCATAATGCACTTGGCCGCTGTTGTCCTGGCCATAGCGGACCCGGAGTGAGACGTGAGGTAGAAAATAGGCCATGGGGAAGAGGTCTCTGAAGACTCCGTAGTGCTCTGCCAGTCTCCGTACATGAAACGGACCGCTGCTCTTCTCCCAGGTTTCCTGCACTCGATCCAGAGGGATCTTGACTGTGGGGACAGAAGACTGAACGTTTAATACACGACAAGTGGGGGCGACATGCAGGGCTGCAAGCTGAATATGAACTAAGCACGATTCCAAACTGTAACTGTAAGGAAGATTAAATCTATCCATTAGAGAAGCTCAAGGATTCAGTTTCTGGTCGGTCTGGGCAGGCTTACGTGTGCGCAGACGGGACGCCCTCTCCAGCTCCACGTTCTTCTTGTTCTCCTTCACCACCTGCTTCCTCTCCCTCGCGTCTTTCATCCCGTGGGGTCGGCTTTGCGGCAGTCCGATGTTCACCCGCTCTGCACCTGCGCCACAGCAACACACCCTAAGACTCTGAAGCGGTGATCGATCTAATGACCGCAAAATGAGATACTTACCATGCTCGGGGTCTCTTTTCTCCACGTGCTTCCTGTAGGTGTTCCACCAGACCGCCTTGTTGTTTTCCTCCTCGGCCTGTCTGAAGTAACGAGTGTAGCTGCGATACTTCTCTAACGATTCCAGGTGTTCATGGTCAATATCCTCATTCGGCATGGGACCCAATGGAGGGGTCCATCGGCAGAAGAATGCTGTTGTATGTAAACATCCCAAAAGTCTTGTTAGATGATGGTATTTTTCGTGTGTACCCCATTTCCCCAAGGGATTACTAGGTCTCATGTGATCTAATTTACCCGCAACTGCTGAGTAGAAAGCACCTCATGATATTGTCCACTTTTTCCAAGCTGTCATGCACAATTTTGGAGGTAGGTAGCACCCCACATGAGTCTGTCCATTCAGGGAAGTGATGCTGGGGTGGCTAGTACTCACCCTCCAATGTTACTCATTGACAGCTGGCTTAGGTAGCTACAAGCTACCCGTTACATGCCAAACTCAATTCAAAAATCTGGTAGTTTTATGTGGCCTTGCTTATCGCCCAAGGTACCTGGCAGAGCATGACTTTTTTTTAATTGTTAGGATACTTCAATATAACGTTTATCCGGTAACA
Organism: Centroberyx affinis; assembly: GCF_046629955.1. Lineage (NCBI taxonomy): Eukaryota > Metazoa > Chordata > Actinopteri > Beryciformes > Berycidae > Centroberyx > Centroberyx affinis. The sequence continues at coordinate 442,899 of NW_027281733.1, forward strand.
GTATAACGTCACATCCAATACATCAAGTAACGCTTTCAGTAATATTTCAGCTTTTATGTTTGGTTCGCCTATTGTACCCCAATCTTCTTGCACCAAAATAACCTTGTTGGGCGGTAGCGAGCATTGTGTACGAATTCGTAAAGGTTGAAGTGCTGCTTGGTGGATCCGATGGATGCCGACTTGGTGAGTGGCTCCTAACGATTGGCAAAAATATATTAACTTTGTTCTACTATATATGAACCTTTGACGACGAGCATGGTCACATTAAATTGTCATATATGTATGGAGTATGGCATCAGGGCTCGCTTCAAGCCAGGGCTACTTAACCTAATAACTAAACATGCACAATACAAACGCGTGGTACACAGTAAATGACCCGGGCACGCCACCCCTCAATTTGAACCCAATATAACACAATACTACCGTTATCATACCTGTTGTACCAAATGTCCTGGCATTATTGACCCCTAAATCTGTCCCAGTCTTTAAAGCAGCGGTGCACACCATGCGCAACGCCATCTTGGATAGAGTGACGTTGATCGCTGCTTTGCTGCTTTGTCGTAAATGCGACTTGTCGAGCTGTCAAGTGCTTTTAGTTGCAAATAATAAGAAAATGGACGAGGTAACAAAGGTTGTTTTGTAGTAGGTGTTGTTTTATTTTAGAATCACGTGATATAGAGTTACTCTGTGCTGTGGTGGCAGAATGTAGAGAAGAAAATCCACGTCGGTCATATGATTGATCTTTTGACAAAAATGGTTGTATGCTTCACTTTTACCATTAATTGGTGACACAGCTTCTATTCTGTCCGCTCCCGAAACGTCAACTGCCAGCACACCGGCAACTCGGGTACCATACAAACACTCCTACATTGACCGTCCTATTTATTGATTACTTTGTTGGGTCGTTCGTGTGTGTTCATCCCTTCACCCGTATTTCCCGGCAGGACCTGAAGGCAGCAATTTTTGCGTATATCGTCATCAGTGAAGCTTCAACTGACGACCCTCTGTGTTCACACAATCAGATGCTCTGCATGGATGTATTGAACTGGTAAGAATCAGTTATAGTATTATCATTGTGAGATGTCGATGGGAGGGTTACAAAATGGGGCAATAATCTAGACTCTAAATCGCTAAACTGGACTATATTCACTAGTTTATGCCGCCCAGAGTCCTAGCTAACGTAAACTGACTTGAATCGAGGCTAGCTAACGTTAGCTCTTCCTTCCAGTTGGCTAAGTTAATGTGTGTTAGCTAACGTTACCACCTGTACTGATCTGCTATATTGCTGCTTGACCATGGCTATGACTGCTGCACAGCCTGTTATCTGATAGTATCAGTAATGAGGGCAAGCATTTAAGACAAAGTTTGCTGCCCTCCCCTCAATCAATACTCATGTAATAGGTTTAAAATTGTGATAGTAGCCACTAATACACAAAGGTGAGACAGGCCAGGTACTTTCACCACACTATTGAACTGTATGACATCATGACCAACCTGTTCTCCCTCCACAGAGACAAGGTGTGTGCTCATTCTTCCGAGATGGACTGTCAGAATCAAAATTTGACCTGCGCCATTTGCCTGGACCGGTTCCGAGTCCCTGTCACCATCCCCTGCGGTCACACCTTCTGCCACAAGTGCATCACGGTTCACTGGGACACACAGAGCAAGGCAGATGTCGGACCTCAGTGCCCCTTCTGCAACGAGAAATTCGCCACCAGGCCCGTTCTCAAGCGCAACGTGTCCCTCTCCGTCTTGACCGAGGCCGCGAACAGCACCAACCCCTCCTGCAGAGAGTCGCTGATGAGGGGGAGCGAAGCGGCGAGGGCCATGGTGCTGTGCGATCGCCATAAGAAGCCGCTGGTGTATTACTGCAAGCAGGACAAAATGTCTGTGTGCTGCGAGTGTGCCGTCTCCGAATGCGCGAACCATCAGATGGTGTTGTTGGAGGCAGAAAGGGAAAATCAAGAGGTATACAAACACACATTTTCAAGTTTAAAACAGCAGAGACCAGCAGAGGACACTGCCAGTCATAAACTGAACTGGTGCAAGTTGTCTTCATTGAGCCTACTGTCTAATTCTGATGCATTTGTCTCCAGCTGCTACTGCAAAGGAAGAGTATGGAGGCGGGAAAACTCCTGGAAGAGACGGAGAAAAGTATTGGCGAGCTTACTGAGAACATCAGCAAAGCCAAGGTAAGTTCCCGATTTAAGCCTTCTTCCATTCCTCCGAGTCCTCCAAGCAGGTACATAATTCAGCCTTTTCCATCAATAGGTGACTCTACAGCAGACTTCAGCCTGGGTGAACACCAAGTTCTCCACACTGATGAAGGTGCTGGCCGAGAAGCAGGAGGCCACGGAGCACTTCATAGAGGAGGAGAAAGAGGATGCCCTCTCTCAGGCGGAGGCCAGGCTAGCCGAACTTCAGGAGCGGGCCCAGAAGCTCCGAGAGAGCCAAGTCCAGATAGCGGCCCTGCACAACCTCTCCGACACTCAGCTCATCAAGGTTTGCGTCGCTGCCTCTTCTCTCTGTCGCCGCTAGAAATGACAGCGGGTCCTGTGACCTGTTTCCCCGCAATGCCCTGTCTCTTCACAGGAATCGCTGCTGGTGGAGGTTCCGCATTTCCAGGACATCCCGGTGGAGGTAACGCCTAACCTGCAGGATCGGCTAAACGGCGTCACGGACGTCCTGTCCCGGGTGTCCAAGCTGGTGTCGGAGGACCTGGAGAAAGCTGTGTGCACCGCTGTGGGTCAGGACAAGCAAGGTGACCCGGCTTCTGGCCCAATGTCTCATCAGTTCAGCTTAACTTGAGCTGCCAGCAGTTCAGTTTGGAGTTATTGTCGGGCATGCATTTATTTTGTAATACTTTAGTAGTATTTGTTGACCTGTTAATGTGTATATAAGATGTGAATTCACATATGTATCTCATTCATATTCTGAAAAACAGCCTTATTTCTGGCTTGATGACCATGCATTTTTGAGTTTATGTAATTGGTTTTGAAATGGTTTCATAAACACAACAGTTGTAGAAACTTCTCAACCCATAGAGGACTATGGAATCCCTCAGTTGCAGATAAAACATAAAGTTGTGAGGCTTTTATCCGACAACGATGATATGTGTAATTTTTTCTCTGTATAATTGTACTTTTTTCCATCAGTTCTGTATTGGAATATGTATTCTGCTGTTTTTTGTTTTTTGCACACCAATCATAATGCTTGAATTGATATTTTCCTACGTTTCATTCATACATTTCTACTTGTCTACTTTCTAAATATGTGCTGGAAGTTCCAGTTGTTGTTTTATAGCCCCATTTACCCGATCCTCATTTGTTTTTCTTTGCTGTATCGTATTACTCTTTGGCCGCTGAAACGACCCAGTTTCCCTATGTGGATCATTAAAGTTTCATCTTGGAATTAGTTAGTGGGGTTAGGAACAACAAAGTGGTAAAAGAAGAGTAAAGTAATAGTATAAAAAACTCTCTTTATTGCTTTTCTACCCTTTCTTTTCCCTTCATCTCTGACATTTTACTTCCTGTTCTCATGCTGGTCATGTGGTCTCCAGGTTCTCCTCAGGATAAGCGTCCAGTCCTAGCTGTGGTTCCCAGTCCCGCTGCTCCGTGCCACCCTACTGGGAAGGAGGGCCTCAGCGCTTGTAAGTCCCATCACACATTTTACATTACATTCACATTTTAGATATTTAGCTGATGCTCTTATCCAGAGCAGCTTACGAGGAGTGCAGCGGTAGACGGCAGCAGGATATCCCATCCCACTACTATAATTGGAGAGCGGTTTGTGTGTTTGTGTCCCGCCATGGAGGAGAGGAGAGGAGAGGAGAGGAGGAGACAAGGAGACAAGGACAGGACAGGAGAGGAGAGGAGAGAGGAGAAGAGACAAGGAGAGGAGGAGAGGAGACAAGAAGAGGAGAGAGGAGAGGAGACAAGGAGAGGAGAGGGAAGAGGAGACAAGGAGAGGGGAGAGGAGGCAAGGAGAGGAGAGGGGAGAGGAGACGAGGAGAGGAGACAAGGAGAGGAGAGAGGAGACAAGGAGAGAAGAAAGGAGAGGAGAGGAGGAGGTTATAAATTCTAGTCTGAAAAACCTGTGATTTCCAGGAAATGTGGTGGACAGATAGGCATTGGGCCATGGTGCAACTGATTAGATTTTGGTGGTGATCTGGATTTCCATGACGAGACAATTATCGTTTTTTTTAGCCAGAACTGTGAATCTAACAGAGAAAGACTTGATTCCAGATCCTAAGGGTATTTTTGTAGGGTCAAGAAGTCAATTTGGGGAGTCCTGGTGGCTCAGTTGGTTAAGTCACAAACCATGTAACTGTGACTTCCGGAGTTCAGATCTGGCATGGGACCTTTGTCACATGTCATCACTCTCTGTCTCTCTGTCTCTCTGTCTCTCTCTTTCTCTCTCTCTCTCTCTCAAATAAAGAAGTCATGTTCACTTAAAATTTAAGGAATGATGTCCTTGGGTGTACCAGGTTGGATATTTGTTCAGCGTTGGCGGAGGTTCTGCTGTCCGAGTGTGTTCTAGTTTAGATTTCATATGTAATGGCTAGGACTGCAAACTGTATTAGACATTGATTAATATTGCCTTGGCCAATTTAGCACCAGGGCTTTGGAAGAAGATGTGACGATTCAGTGTAGCCATTGCGTCAGAGCGTGTATATCAGCCCCTCCTTGAATCTGTGGATGATTCCATTCTTCATTATTACAGACAGATGCTCTCTGACCTTTGACCCTCGCACGGCCAACGGGCATCTACTTCTGTCCCTGGAAAACCGGAGGGCGGAGCACCTGACCTCCGGGCCCCGGCCCGTCCCCGCCCACGAGGCCCGCTTCGACCACACCTGGCAGGTGCTCTGCTTTCAGGGCTTCACCCACGGGCAGCACTACTGGGAGCTGGAGGTGTCCAAGCCATGGGCCTATCTCGGGGTAAAGAGGCCCTGCATGTCGCGATTACACATTGTAGTTCATGTCAAAGAGGATCGTAACATTTTTGATATAATGAGTGCAAGATTTGATTAGTCAGGCTGCTATGAACAGGATTCAGGCATCTAAACGTTTGGACACTCCTGATTGAATGTACTGTTCCTCATTATCTTAAAGTCATTTTGATGTAAAGGCTTATTCTTAAATGCTTGAAATGTGTTTCTTAGACAAATATAAATAGTGAAGTTGATGCCTATGTATGAATTTATTTCCAAAACCTTTGCCTTTCCATCAAGGCAAAGGGCGGCTACTTTAAAGAATCTAAAATATAAGATAGTTTATTTGTTTAACACTTTTTTGGTCGCTCTATTTGTGTTATTCTATAGTTTTGATGTCTTTACTATTATTCTAAAATGTAGAAAATGGCAAATGTGTCCAAACTTTTGACTGGTAATGTATGTGTATATTTTAATAACTTTTTGGCAGGACAAGTAAACTTAAAAACATTATCTGCTAATAATAATCTTCCTGGCCAAATTAAGTAAAATGTATTTTTCATAGAAATATGTCAAAGTTTACAGATGTTTAGGCTCCACTGCTTTGTGTAGAGCCAGTGTGAGAGGCAGCCAATCAGGAGCCTGTTTGATACAGAGCCGCTGGTTTGCTTAGGGTCCGCTACAGGACAGCGTGGAACGTGATGCTTAGGACATACAGTAAGTATTATGAAGGACTTTCTTTGTGCCACTCACGCCGAGCCGCTCTCTCGCCAGGTGACCTACGACACCATCCCCAGGAAGGAGAAGGGCAAGCGGTGCATGGTGGGGATGAACGAGCTGTCCTGGAGCCTGCAGCTGGACGAGCGGCAGCTGAGCGCCTGGCACAACGGCCGGCGGGAGACGGTGGTCGGCCACTCCCACCACAGCCGCATCGGCATGCTGCTGGACTACGAGGCGGGGACGCTGACCTACTACGGGGACGGGCAGACCAGGCTCCACGCTTTCCACTGTGCCTTCACCCAGGAGCTGTTCCCCGCCTGCTGGATAGGGGAGGGCGTCAGCATCACCCTCTGCTCCACATGAGCCGACCCGCGCGAGAGGTGAAGAAAGGAGTTCGGTGATCAGCGACGACCTGAGAAGAAGCACTATCAAATACGGGCCCTAGCTGGCTCAAGGTAGAAGAAGATGCCCTTAACCATTTAGGAGATTTTTTTTTATCTCTCTTTTTTCCCCCTTTATAATGGCTCTCATCTTAACATGTTTTAGCTACAAGAAGAACTGACTGTATGAAAAGTTAGGGGCATCCTCTCCCAACAACTGGCTAATTGGCCCTGGCTAATTAGTGTTCTTATTCACCATATGGCAGTGACATACCTGAGGCAGTGGTCACAAACTCTGGACCTAAACGGCTTTAGGGTGTGAAGGTTCTAGTTCAAGGCCAGCACTTTTGTTTTTTCTAAGTATGAATGAAATAATCTTGAACTTTAGATAGATTAGATGTGCTTTTTCAGGGCTAAGTCAGCTTAGCCTACTTAAGTCTACACAATATTATTTTGAGTTTTCTTGGTCTACTGCAAAGCAATAAGTATTCATTACTGGTGGGTGGGCTTACAGGTATGTGTCACAATTGGGAAGTGGCTCAAATTATAAAATCATACATCATTGATTTGTAAAATCCATGTCTAGGACTTCCAATCAACAGAATTGGACAACAAGCATTCCTAAGATTCATAATGTGTTCACTCTTTGTGAAACTCGTGTTTTTTTCTTCAGGCTTACATGAATATATGAATGCTTGTTGGCCAATTAGAAACCATGAGCTTCTGATGGAGTTTACTCATTGTGTTGCTTTGCCAGTGGTGGGCTAGAACTAAAACTGGTCAACCCTGTATTTCTTTTCCTCATTGGACAAAGGAGAAGACCATATTGTCATGGACACAGATTTTGGAACGTGGCACATATACAATATGGTTGTTTTTGCAAATGCACAACCTTTCTAGGGTGATAGTGTATGTTGCCAACTTGTATTGCACATATGCCAAATTCTTAATATCCATGATACTATAGTCTCTTCTTTGTTCTGACTCATTGGATCCAAGCTTGTCACTGACCACTGTCTTTGTCCAGTCCGACCGCTCCGCTCTGGAGGTAGAATTCAATCCACAGAAGGAGGCGAGCCGCTTGATCACATGGCCTGTGTAGGACAATAAGCCACTCCAAGGTGTAGTGGGCCCACTCATGGGATGTGAGACTTTGTCCTGTTAAATCTGCAACTCCTTTCTTTCTCCCATAAGCGATGTAGGTGACGCCCGAATCACCGTGAGGTTGTGCATTGCTACTGAGGATACATAGCCGAAAACGGACCACTTCTTAAACCTTGGGATCTTAACAGGATTGCACAAACCAGTCGCCCTGACGTTACAATCCCGAACCTGTGATGCTGACGGTGTTGTGATGGAATCTGCTGTACTGTACAGATGTTTTTAATGGGCTTTTGGCCTTTTTGACTTTACCATGAGCACTCAGAAAGCATAGCTGTGACCTTGGAATGTTGAAGAACTGGAGGCTCAGGACATCAGACACCAGTCTTTGGGAAAACGGTTGTGGATTTGCACAAGTTGTCCGGAAGCACAGACCAGGACTACTGACTGAGTGAGAAGGGAAAAGCACATTTCAAGGCTGCTAAAGCCGGATGACATTTCACCTTAACCCCCTGCTGACTATGGAATAGATGTTTATGCTAATGCACTATGCTGTTTTGAAAGTGGACATTCAGTAAACCCACCCATCAACGTGTGATATAGCAATATTTAGCGTAGAAATGAACACAAAAACACTCACATTTCACATGAATCAAGAATCCATTTAATAAAATCCAATCCAATGCATACATGCATTAGTTGCTGTTGAGATCATGCTTTGTTTTGTCCACATTACTTTTTTTTTTGCCGTTTAAAATAAATTACTCAATAAATTAGTTTGAAATAAATACAGAGCTTTATTAATATACACACAGCCATGACAGAGCAAACAGGGGCCCGATGCATAGCGTTCTGAAAGTGCAAAGAATCAGCCACGGATGTGCCACAGATACAGTATATAGATTAGTGACAATAGAGGAAGGAAGAGTAGAGGCCAGACGCTAAGGTGCTCGGATCAGATTTAAAGATCGACCTCAAACATGTCAGTTAAGATCACAACCACGAAAAGTAGAAACATAGAGAAGATCCTCCGACGAGCCCGCGTGTGTTTTTTGTTTTTTTTATCGTTAGGTTCGAGAGTGAAATGTACATTAGAACAGTGGAGGGTGAAGCGGGCCGGCGGCGAGAGACTGACCGCGCGCGCATGTGTGTGTGTGTGTGTGTGTGTGTGTGTTCTCGAATGTTCAGAGGCGTGACAAAACAGGACGTGACATCACTGGGCGACCGCACAGTGTAACGATAATCCCTCCTGGCAGCGTGTCCCTCCGGGGGCCCGGGCCGCGCTCGCTCTCTAGTCTAATCCGGGATCAGGGATTCACTGCCGGGGCTCTGCGCCGCTCTAATCTTTGTGGTCCTCTCATCCGCTAGAACACGTCGAAGCAGACCGGCCCACCCCGCGACCAGCTATCTTTACAAAAGCATCTCATTTCATAGGTTAGTGTTACCGAGAAAAATATCTCCTTTTTTTTTTTTTTTTTTTTTTAAAGTCGACATATTAAAAGCCTGTACACACAAAGAAATTATAGAAAAATAAAACACTGCGTTCAGCTCGCCTCTGGATTGGTTAGCAAAGGAATTTCGTCATTCCATACAGTCTAGTTTGATAGACAAACAGTCGTAGAAAGTTCTAAGTGAGCTTCACAGCGTAGCTAAATCTAGTGTGGGGTGGCAGTTTGTTTCTTTAGCCAACTTGCAAGGCAACAAATACTAAAACAGCCAGCTAGTCAGGCTACAAAACTTCAGTGAACTATATTGAAAATAGCCCCTATATCCTGACAAACTTTGGCCCAAACAATCACATCCCTTTCCAGGACTGCTATTAATACTTTTTTTTTTTTTAATTTATGTCAGGTCTGGGGTCTTAGCGAGGAGAATGGAGCTGAACTAACAGCTGATTACATTATGAATCATTAAAAGGAATGTGAGAGAGGGATGAGCGGAGGTGGAAAGCAACGGAGGGTGAGAAGAAGGTGAGAACCACAGGGACGAGTTAAGAGGAGGGGACGGAGAGAGAGAGGAAAAACAAAGGGGAAAAGTTTACTTCGGCCTTGGGGGGGAGGAGAGGAGAGGTGAGCCAGCGGGATGGAGGATGCGGATGGAAGAAAGGAACGAGGGCGAGATGAAGCCGGTCTACTGGTTCTTCTTGTCTTCGGGAGGGGAGTAGGGAGGAGGCTTGTCCTAGGAAAGACGGGAAAGAGTTATTTGACACGGCAGATTTCAAGGTCTGTGCAATGATCCATTCTGATTAAAACAATATTCCACTTAGTTTTAACATGGGGGTTATTCGGCACTTGACCACAATGAAAACCAGGATATAAACTACACCAAGATCAGATGCAGCTGGACGAGTTTGTAGAGTTCGGATTTTTACTTCCCATTCACTTGAATGAGGCCACGAAAATAGACTGAAAACTGACATTTATCATGTTCATGAACAGACTCAACATCAGATCTCGCTTTTAAGACAATAAAGCAGTCATTGCTTTGTCATCATTTCACATTTTTTTTACTCTTGCTTTACACTAAAATCAGTATTCAAAAATAAAAGTAGATCCGGTCTCCCAAACAGGAACTATCTCTCCTTTGCTATGTTCTCTTCTCTCAATAAAAATGCTATTTGGCGAAATTATGTTCTAAAACGTTGGCCCCACAGTCAGTTGAAAATCACAGTAGCAGGGTCTGTTGTTGAATCTGTTCACCAACGTGTTAAATGTCAGTTTTCAGGCAATTTTCAAAAATCTGAATGCTACAAACTCGTCCAGCTGCATCCAATCTTGGTGATTAGTTTATATTCTGGTTTTCATACCAGCAAAGAGCCGAGTAACCCCCAAGTTAAAACTAGTTGGAATATTGCTTGAAGTTGACTTCTTGCTGGGTTCGCTGTGGTCTGGAGCGCCCCGCTTCACTGCTACTGACCTGCAGTGGCTCACTGCTATTTCCTAGGCAGGAGTCACTGGCCGTGCTTTGCCCTGTTCTGACCTGTCCTGCATGACGCTGGGCCGGGAAGCAGACACCAAAGAGCTGATATTTTATGCAATTAAACTATATCAGCTATCGTTTCTGATATTTCTTTAGTTCTATTTAGGGTTTGACCAATATTTGATTCTGTAGGCTGGTGCATATGCTGATATTTTGTGCTGATACTCGATATCCTTAAATTTGACCATTTTCGTGCCAAAAAAGCACTCAATGTTTCACCCAGAATTTTATTTCTGGGCTTGGAAACAGTATTAATAATAATAATATTAATAGTGACATATTCCTGAATGCTTGTGCGCAATCAGATCAAAATGTCACATTTGAATTAATGTTAAGTGTTTCGCATAGACAACCAGTGTAGTACTGATCAATTCTACAATAAATATATCATCAAACAAGCTGCATCATATCCATCATACCAGAGGTGGACCACACTGGACTAGCTGCTACCTGATGTTTAATAAAAAGAACCATATCAGCCCGATGCATCAGTAAATTCATAGCTGGATCAGTTTAACCCCGGTTGTGCTGCAGTGTGAGGGAGCCACACTGCAGCAGGCGTCTTACCTGTGGTAGGTAGACATGTGTGGGAGGCAGCGTGGCACAGCTGGCACTAGCTGCTGCCTCGGCTGCTTTGGCCTCCGCTGGGAGAGAGGGAGACAGACAGAGAGACGGGGGCGGGGGGGGGGGGAGCTCACATTAATTAAACATGGTCTTACGATTAATCCCTGGGCTACACGAGATGACTGGAGCTAATCAAGCCTGAGCTACAATGGCCGGGATAATGATGATGGGGGGGGGGGGAGAAGACAAAATGAGAAATGGGAGCGAGGCAGCCGGTAGAGGAGGCAGAGGGAGAAGCGAAGTGAGAGGCGGCGATAGATTTGAACAAGCAACAAAGGCATCATTCAGCGGCCCGGGCTGCTGCAAAATGTTTCACTGAGGAGCGAAGGAGCGTTTCTGCTGAGATTCTTTCAACCAACACCTTTTAGCTGATTTTTGAAACGGGTAAATCAGCTAATACTCATCAATACCACATTTGTTAATTTGTTTGTTTGAATAGTAGCAATGCAGCATGTGATTGGTGGCTTTTTTTTTAAGTTTATAAAGTGCTTTGACAATCAACAACTCATGAAATAAATTAAAACAAGGAAAAATAAGAAGGCATCACGAATAAAAGGAAAGAAGGGAGGGTAAAACTAATAGTAAAAGACAATATAATAAAAGACATAATATAAAACAAGTCTACAAGGCTTTAAGAAATGATTTTAAAGATGATAGCCATTCTGTTAGCCTAAGCTCCTCAGGCAGGTAATCAGTTCACATTGTATTTCTGCCTGACAAAAAGAGATTGGAATATTGAAATATAGTCCAATCACCAGCAGGCTGATCACTCTGGTTACACAGAGTGAACACACCAGTAGATCCCAACTGGTTGCCTACCAGCGCCTCACATAATCTCACCTGCTGATGTGGAGGGCAGGTCTGGGTCATGTGGGGGCTGCTGGCCCAGAGGAGCAGAGTACGGAGGGGGGGGCATGTACGCCGCGGGGCCGTCAAACGCTGGAGGGTTCGGGTAGAATCCACCTGGACAGTGGGAACACGCACCGTTGCGGATTAGGTTTGACCTAGCCGTGAATTTATTTCTCTTCAGTGGATATCTCCATTGTAAAAATCAACAGTGAAACGTATGGCAGTGTGTACCTGGAGGAGGAGGGTTAGGGTAGGTGTAGCCGGGCGGGGGTCCGGCGGGGTACATCCCATTGGCAGGGGGAGGAGGGCAAGCATAGGCCCCGTTAGCCATGTAGGGGCATCCACCAAACCCAGCAGTCACTGGCTGACCTCTGGACGCTGCAAGGCACAAGGCGGGAAAAAGATGGAAGATGAAAAGACAAGATGGAGGAAAATCACCCCAAGTGTCAGTTATCATACAGTCCTTGATGTAGCACTGTGTCTGTGGGTCTGTAACCGTACCCTGAGCTGCCACCTGCAGCATGTACTGGCCAAACTCTATGGCTCCTCCAGCAGCAAACACCAGTTTAAAAGAGGCAGAGCCCTCCCAGCCACCTGGAAGAGAAAACAAGAAGAGGAATCCACTGTGCACTTTCTTTCATGCACTGACAAACTAACTGCATGAAGACACACACACACACACACCTACCTCCAGGCTCAGCGGTAATCGTGCCTTTGATGTAATTGGCCCCCAGCACAGGCTGTTTGACCTCACAGCCCTTCATCAGGTAGAAGGGCATCATGAAGGACTGCAGAGCATCCCGCCCCTTAGCCAGGAAGATCACCTGGCAGAAAACATCAGCAACTATCATCATCTCAGCAGTCAAATGAGTTCTAAACTCAGCCTCAACTTTCCCATTGTCTTGTAAGACCTGGCGATATTAAAGCAAGGCTAAATCTAATACTCCTAAGTAGAATCATTTTGTTGTTTACTTACTGTCAATAGTCTCAGCGTTATGTCACCATGAGGCTTGTGCTAAATATAGATTAAGACCTCTGGGTCTCGTCTCTTACCCTGTAGGGAGTTAGGTAGATGCTCCCCTTCTTGCTCTTCCTGAAGGCTTCGGGGAGACTGTCCGCATCACAGAAAACCAGCTCCACGTTATCATAGTTCATCAACACGCTGGCGACAGAAATGGAGACAGATGAACACAATCAATTAATTGAACATAGTAAATTTGAACAGGGTGTTCGAGCCCCTGTATCAGCAAACATGCAGCCTGCTGAAGTGTCCTTGAGCAGGACACTGGATCCCTACCAGCCCCAGACCCTGACCTCTGACAATGTATAAAGTTATTATGTTAGATGTTATGGTTCAGTCTATATTGTAAAAAAAAAAATACAAAAATGTTGTATTATTATGAGTTTTTGTTTTGTTAATGATATGACTCAACCCTAAATTTCATAATCTCTGAGTAAACTGCTTGTGGATTATGGGCCATTGTGCAACTGTCCAGTTACCAAACATGGCCCATCGCTTACTTTCCGTAAATAGTAAAGGGATTACACTTACATGCCACCTAGTGACACTGGCCTACTACTGGCCGTGGGTTAGCAGTAATAATGGGTTTAGCATGAGGCTCCCGCACGTTCGAGAAACATCCGCCACTGGTGTTACTTCATGTAAAATGTAGTGAGTTGTATCTAGACTATAAATCCTTATAATTGAGCTAGCCAGTGTGCAGACAGTGGAGACAGCCGTGCTGACGATGACAGCAAGCAATGCAGCAGCCCAGCACCGCAATGACTGGACCCTGACCGCTGACTAAGTTATTGTCACGGCATGATGGCACTAAGCGTTTCACCCTCGAAAAAACATGAATGTACGTGTGCTACAACCTTGAAAACAATGCATGAGCAGCAAAGCTGAATGTGATCAGATCTCAAGCCTGCTAGGTGACTACAACGATGATATAACAGGTTGATGGCCATGATGACTACGGATAACGTAGCCGCGATACGCTCCGTTCTCTTGCACAGAGAGAACGTGATGCATACAATCTGACATTTTAATGTGGCCTTGCCCATCGGCAAAGGTGCATACCTGGTTGAACAGGTTTGAAGTGCTATTATAAATCGTTAGGAGCCGCTCCTCAATTCGGCATACGCCTGATCCACCAAGATGCACTTTATTGAAACAAAAGGTCAACTTTTACAACTGGTTCACGCTGCTCGCAACCGCCCACCATGATGTATTTTGGTTTTAGATGCATGTAGGAATAACAGGCTAACCGATTCTAAAGGTTGAAAATTTTATTGAAATAAATGCTGCTTGGTGTATTGGATGTATGCCGAAAGGAAGAGTGGCTCCTAACGGTTCAGATAAGGTCTTAAGTTGGTTCTGCCTGGCATGTACTTCTGCCAATAAGCAAGGCCACATTAAATTGTCAGATTTTTGACTGGAGTTTGGCGTACCGTTCTCTCCACACAAGAGAGACCTGAACCTATCGGGGCTGGGGTAACGGTAACTACCCTAACACACAGCTAACCTAGCTAGTTACCCAAGCTACCTTTCACTGTTGTTGATGATGACACCGCCGGATTCCGAGTTGTTCTGGTTCAGAGCCATTTCGACGTCCCTCTAGACGCGTCGACAAGAAAAAAATTAAAGATTATCTTGTGTTCTGCTATCAGGAATGGAACTGTATCCCCAGCCTCCGAAACCTTTCCCACTTGGTCTGCGTTGTAATAACTGTTGTTATGATGCTGGTGATGCACCTGCACTTCCGCCATACGTGCGTAACGCCCACAAAGTGACGTCATGCTGCCTTCAAGTGCTCCGCATGAAGCTTTTACTTCCAAGTTTAGAAGTGGTAAGAGCAACCGGGGGCATTAAACGTAACGCAAATGACAATTACAGTACTAGCAGGTATTAAGTGGATATGTGAATGAAAAGGATGAAACTATATGAATTACAGCATGTATTAGGGTGTGCAAAATAACACATGTACAATATGAAAATATACCAAAAATCCTACATATATGCTGCATTAAAATGACAATTAGTACAAAAAAATCAAGGTATAGATAATATATAACAAATAAGAAAATGAAGAAAATATTTTAATTTACAGCATATATACAGGATGTGCTAAATATGCATTGTATTCACATTAACAGGTCTACAGAAGGCCATACAAATGTACAAAAAGTGTTTGTGCAGACGTGCACAGAGGCTATTCATCTTATCAGTATATTCAGTTTCAAGAATAACAGTAAGCTAGAACTCACTGTTGAGCCTTCTAGAATATTTGTGGGCCTAATTCAACGAAACATTTGTCTGATAACGATCCATGCTTGCACACTCAACCCTGCAACATTTAGATTTAGATTACATTCACTGGAAAGTTTGTCTCACGTACGGCTGAGTTACGTGTGTGTGTGTGTGTGTGTGTCTGTGCGTGTGTGTGTGTGTGTGTGAGAGACCTCCACTGTTGCTCACCAACCCACACAATGAATTTGCATCTTTAACAGGGAAACGGGTACTTTTGCAATAAGACCGCTTACCTTTCTTTGACTCATTCTGTGAAACACTGCTCCTTACAGTAAGTGGCACTGGCAGAGAGGAGGCAGCTGTGGCCTAATACTGAACGAGGACAAGAAATCAATCAGATTCTCATACATTACATTAGAATTACTGTTATGAATTTGCCCTGTTCCCAATGCGAAGCAACAATGCAGACAGTATTTCCATGGACTGCTGTCCCTCATAATGATGTCAGGTTGGCCTGTGCTATGGAACAGCCATTAAATAGATGGGAATACTAAATGACCCTGACTACAGAGAGTTGCCACCACACCTAAAAGAATCTATCAATACATATAGATTAAGATACAGATATAGATAACCTACATATAAATACAAATATAGTTACAGATATACTGTAGATATATTGATACAGTTGCAGATGCAGATATAGATACAGTTAAAGATATAGTTACAGGTAGATTTAGATACAGATACATTTACATATAGATATAAATAAATATAAATACAAAGCAGTTACAGATATAGACACAGTTACAGATGCAGTTACAGATATAGACACAGTTACAGATGCAGTTACAGATATAGACACAGTTACAGATACAGTTACAGATATAGATACAGTTAAAGGTATAGTTACAGATATTGATACAGATGCAGATATAGATATAGATACAGATATAGATATAGATACAGATACAGTAACAGATCTCGATATCGATATAGTTACAGTTATAGTAACAGATACAGTTACATATATATAGATATAGATATAGATAGATATCATCAACAACCATACATCATAGTTTTTACTCCTCTCACTTTCCCCTGCTTTTCCCCCAGACTACTGATATTACTACAGCATTCCAGAATCCCTTCTTCATAGGATTTGAACTAGATCTGGCCTGACTACCCTGTTTAGATTTCATTGTAGATTGTATATGCTACTACTTTCACAATTATTGAAAATGTATTTTCATCTCCCTGCTGTTTTGATATACTATATGTAAATTGGTGTGTAATTTCAGTCTGTAAATGACTGCGAAGCACTAATAAAAGCTACTATACTACAGATATAGATAGTTACAGAGATATATAGTGTTACAGATATAGTTACACATATTAATATACTGTAAAGTTACAGTTATGGATATAGATACAATTACAGTCACAGATATAGATATATCTATATCAATAACTGTATGTATATGTATTCAGTCATTGATATAGATATACATAGATGTAGTTGTAGATAGATATTGGGATATTGGCAGGCATTAACACTCAGTACAATGACCATAATTGATGAACAGAGTATATTAACCTGCCTCTATCTGTCACAGCTTGGAACACAGGCAGAGCTAACAGCAGACAAAGCCCCCATGCCCTGCTGCGGACCGTCTCATATTACATGCAATTGACATTGCATTATCTCATCCGGTCTCAATTGTTCGTGTGTCATGTGAGATTTGCCCATGGATTTAGATTTACAATGGGAACCATAATAACATTGTTGTGCCTTGGTGTTAACATGGTATGCAAACTCCTAACCATGTTTACAGGCAAGCAGGAGCCAGGGAGGTGATAAAGAGTCAGGGTTTGTGCTTTGTGAATGACTGTGTGCATTCAGGTTTGTGTGTGCAAACAAATGAATGGCATGGGCGTGTGAGGTCTGTTTGGAGAGAGATGATGATATTTTGCATTTAGTCACAATCCACGGCCCTAGATGAAGAAACAGTTATAAGTCACAGTTACTGAAGTTACCACCTTCTACAGGAAGTGATGACTTCCTGCTGCTGTGTGATATTTCATAGATACACACACACACACACACACACACAGCTTCCCTATCACAAACACTGAGCACACCAGCTCACCAGTCGGGGCTCTGGTTATCAAATAATAGCATCATCATGTCAGGCCAAAGTGAGCTTGCCAACACGGGAGACAATCTACTTCAAGCACCTGATCAGGTATGGACCGGACTGTGGAGGATGTTCAGTTGATTTCTTCATTGTTGGTTTTATTTTGGCACTTTGCCAGTGGCCCAACTAGGTTATATGGCTCTGTAGCGATGGCCACACTAATGATGCAGTCAAATGTCTCTGAATGTAACTGCATTTGATTGGAAAGTGTTTGTTTGTCAAGCTTTTGTAACATTCCCAGAAGAAGTGTCGGGTTTTTTGTTAGGGGAAAATGTCATTTTCATCGTGAAACCTCAAAACTCATAACCTCCAGAGTAAGATCAGTGTCAACTAATAGCATCAGGAAATCGAGTCACACTGTCCAAACAGCTATTTTAAGCTGCTGTGACTATGATTCATAACTTTTTTTTTGTTTTGTTAGATCAGACGATGCAGCATGGAGCATCTTTCTCATAGAGAACCGCAGCCCAGTATATCTATCTATCTCTGTGTGTATGTATGTGTGTGTGCGTGTGTGTGTGTGTGTATGTGTGTGTGTGTGTGTGCGTGTGTGTGTGCATGCGTACTTCTAGGATGGTGCTTCTCTTTCATGTGATTTTCCCTGGTTTATGTCTGAAGGTTGGGTGGGAGTGTGCCTCACTGCTCTCAGTCAGTTTCCTTATCAGCCACATAGAGGAAGTCTCTTACAGAAGCAGGTCCTGTGTGTCTCACAGTCTGCCCCCCCCCCCTCTTATTTGGGATTGTTCCGCTGTAAAACCCCAGTGTTTCTTAAGCTTATCAACACTATCTTTTGCAATTTGTGGTATGTGGGATTTGAATTGAAAGTTGAAAAGAGGATGAGACAGTCGAACGCTGAATTATTTTGCACCAAGTTGTATCATGTCATCTTTAAATATCTGTGACATTGATGCTATATGAGCTCTGTTATTACTATTAGCTTGCATTTTGCCATAAGCATGCTCTGTAATTGCTCTTCTGCAGGAGAATGGCTCCGCGAGGCCCAGACACAGACAGGTAAAAACAAATCACTTGATGACAGCATCCCCTCATTCTCAGGTGTTATTTAAATATCTGAAGTATTTTGGATGAATTTTCATGTGTGACGTTTTCTCTCTCCCCTTGCTCCCGGCAGTGTTCGCCCGGCCACGCGCGCAAACTGGGGATGACGAGGAGGATTAGAGACAGGAGGGTAAGCTCGTCAAATCTGACCTCAGAATATCTTCATTTAGCGCGTGCATCAGTCTCATCGCTGCTTGTCTCCTCAGGATCTCAAGGAAGATGAGAACCCAGAAGAGAAAGCCAGAAGACATAAGGAGCAGGTATCATCATTCATGAGCTATAGGCTTGATCTGAACTGGCTTTTCCCCTTGCCATGCTCTCACTCTCAATCTGTCTGTTTCCCTCTGCTCGAAGCTGAAGCCTCTGTATAAGGAGCTGCTGTACACCATCGCTCATAAGCTGGGGAGACCGGCATCAGCTGAGGTCTTCACAGACAGCCAGCTCCACCATTACCTCAAGGAGGTAAACACCCACACACACACACAATGCAACCCTGAAATCCTGCAGTGTATTTGTGTATGGTTGGTACAACAGTAGATACTCCTGAGAGATTGTTGTCCATCACTTCATGCTCTCTCTCTCTCTCTCTCTCTCTCTCTCTCTCTCTCTCTCTGCCAGGCATTCACCATGACAGAGTCAGAGCACAGCGGGCTGATGGAGAAAGTACAGAGCACAGAGGTGAGAAAAGAGAGTCAACCTTTTCTTTCCAACGCCTTTCATTTAGCATAACATTGGAACTGATAGTCATCTTGATGCTTGAGGCAGAGGGATTATAAGAAGCAAAGTATCTAAATGACTGTCTGACCCTCATAGCCCCCTGTATACTGCCTGATGGCCACTGTCAAGGAAGCCAAGGGGATTCTGGGAAAAGACATCAGTGGTAAGTTCTTGCCTCACCTCCGAAATGAACCGAACCAGTCAAAGTATTTTCCTTGCTCGTGCCCTTGATATACCCTTTTCCCTGTGTCTTCCCTGCATATTATCTCTCTTAGACATCCTACATTGAAAGAAAATGCTTAGGGGAGTGGACTGCCCATTCTTCTTTATGGAAAAGATAAGAGTTTATTCCCCAGAACAAAGATGCTGTCTCGTTTTATGAAGCCAAACGTTTTTGGTATCGATGAGTTGTGATGGTATTTTGATAGTGAATTGATACTTAAGATGGTACTTTAGTATTTAGTTGGTACTTCAGGTGGTATTTTGATAGTTAATTGGTACTTGAAATGGTATTTTGGCAGTGAATTGATATTTAAGATGATATTTTAGTGTTTAGTTGGTACTTCAGGTGGTATTTTGATAGTGAATTGATACTTAAGATGGTACTTTAGTATTTAATTGGTACTTCAGGTGGTATTTTGATAGTCAATTGATACTTCAGATGATATTTTAGTGTTTAGTTGGTACTCCAGGTGGTATTTTGATAGTTATTTGATACTTAAGATGGTATTTTAGTATTTAGTGGTACTTCAGGTGGTATTTTGATAGTTAATTAGTACTTAAGATGGTATTTTGATAGTGAATTGGTACTTGAGAGAAATAACATTGCATTGCATGACACTATTCTGTGGTCTTTGATATTTTTTAAGAATTACTGTGCCTGACAGATTGTGTCTACTGCTCATGTAGCTCTCTTTGAATGATTAAATGAGGTCATGTTACATATCACAGCTATGCATGAGCTTCTGGTGTGTTTTCACACAGGTTTCAGCGACCCATACTGCCTGCTG
Source organism: Centroberyx affinis (assembly GCF_046629955.1). NCBI lineage: Eukaryota > Metazoa > Chordata > Actinopteri > Beryciformes > Berycidae > Centroberyx > Centroberyx affinis. The sequence goes on from NW_027281733.1 coordinate 462,722, forward strand.
ACCATCCTGGAGGATGAGAAGGAGAGTCGGACACGGCGATCCAGAGCCAAACCCCGTAAATCTGTAGTGAAGGACGCTGTGTCAGACGAGAAAATCTACCAAACAGAAATAAAGAAGCAGACTCTGAACCCCATCTGGAACCAAACCTTCGTACTGTGAGTCTAGATACTGTGTGTGTGTGTGTGTGTGTGTGTGTGTGTGTGTGTGTGTGTGTGTGTGTGTGTGTGTGTGTGTGTATTTGTGTATGATGAATCAGGTTTGAACTTGTATTTCTAATCATTTCTTCTTTTATCTATAGAGAGTTTGAAGACACAGCCGGTGCCAGCTTCCACCTGGAGATGTGGTGAGGAAAACGTTTAGAACTCCACTTTGCCTGCATTCCCATTCCCTGAATTCCTGTTTATTATACTGTTGCTGTTTTTAGGGATAAGGACGAGGAGGTGTCACTCACTCAGAAACTAGAGGAGTTCAAAACCAACTTCCATGGTTTAAGAAGGTATGACACTCTCTCTGTGATTCATATATAAAGAGGCAACCACACAGGGCAGGATGACCATCAAATGTTTGTAACTTTTTTTGAACTGTACCCACTTAGGATGATCAAGGATGCCAAAAAGGAGAAAGGAGAGGATGATTTTTTGGGAAAGGTTGTCCTAAAACTACAGGTAGTTTATTTTCTGGTTCATTTCTATTTTGTTATTCTTCACTGTCTTCACTGAGCCCCGAGTGTTTGTTTTAAAGTGTTTTGTCTACCAGAGGTGGGGACCTGTTTTCTGAATTTGAATGGAATGATTGAATTTATTGAAGTTGAAACTGATTATAGAAATCAAACTCATGATGCTCTTACCAAAGTTTTTATCCAATTAAAACCATATTGCATTGAAAAGTCCTAGATATTTAGTTTTCTTTAAGATGTTAAATTGATACTGGACTCTATTTGTTCTGACTTGACTTGCTGTTCTACATTTAGACTTGAGACTTGACTTGAGACTTGTGCCTCAAGACTTGAGACTGACTTGGGACTCGAGCAAAGTTGACACCTCTGGATACTACTCGCCCCAGGTCTGTAGTGACTGTTTCTACCTGTCTCCCTTTAGGATCTGCACTGTACAGAAGATAACTGGTACGACCTGGAGCCAAGAACAGAGACGTATCCTGACCGGGGCCAGTGCCACCTGAACCTCAAGTTTATCCACAAAGAGGTCAGAACATCCATCCTATAACATTCCCCTGGCTTTGTATACATAGGAGCTATTAATTTATACATGAGGAAGTGTGTCCGCTTAAATGAAGGATGTGCACACTCTTGACTGATTTATAGTCATCAAAGAAGAAGTGTTTTTGGTGACAACACTGATGAAATATCTGATGGAGTTTTTTTCTTATTGTACTTTGACTGTGCAACTGCCTCCACACATCTAAAGTCACACTAAGGACACCAGTGCTGAAGTAGAGAAATAGAATATAAGGTTATATAATATGAATCCATTCATTTGTATTCACTACTGGGTTTGCTTGTACAGTATATGAGGTAGTTTGTCACAATTTTTGTATGGTGTGATCGACAGAGAGACGGGACGCTGAGTGCGGGCCGGAGCGCTTACGTCAACTACTGTGGAATTCTACAGCAGTTCGTTCAGTCCTACATCTCCAAGCAGCAGGTAACGGGGAAGCGCTCAGTCTCAGTGCTTGTTATGATGTTTATACTCATTCACACCCATTCCAACGTCTTACCGTCCCTTCATTTCTTCTCTCTCAGGGCGGCGCTCCGTGGAAAGGGGAGCTGTGTGGCGAGGGCCAGACCCTGCTGGAGCTCTACGCTACACAGAACAACCTCTCTCCTTTCCTGCAGGACCTGGCGTAAGCACCGTGTTCACATGGGATGTTATACAGGATTTTGTGTGCTTGGTTTTGGACAAGGATAGGGAGTTAAAGAATATTGAATAGTCTGAATATGGATAGGGAATAGTCTGAATATGGAATAGTCTGAATATGGATATGGAATAGTCTGAATATGGATAGGGAATAGTCTGAATATGGAATAGTCTGAAAATTGATAGGGAATAGTCTGAATAGGGAATAGTCTGAATATGGATATGGAGTAGTCTGAATATGGATAGGGAATAGTCTTAATATGGAATAGTCTGAATATGGAATAGCTGAATATGGATAGGGAATCGTCTGAATATGGAATAGTCTGAATATGGATAGGGAATAGTCTGAATATGAGGTAGTCTGAATATGGATATGGAATAGTCTGAATATGGAATAGTCTGAAAATTGATAGGGAATAGTCTGAATAGGGAATAGTCTGAATATGGAATAGTCTGAATATGGATATGGAGTAGTCTGAATATGAATATGGAATAGTCTGAATATGGAATAGTCTGAATATGGATATGGAATAGTCTGAATATGGAATAGTCTGAATATGGATAGGGAATAGTCTGACTATGAGGTAGTCTGAATATGGATATGGAATAGTCTGAATATGGAATAGTCTGAAAATTGATAGGGAATAGTCTGAATAGGGAATAGTCTGAATATGGAATAGTCTGAATATGGATATGGAGTAGTCTGAATATGAATATGGAATAGTCTGAATAGGGAATAGTCTGAATATGGAATAGTCTGAATATGGATATGGAGTAGTCTGAATATGAATATGGAATAGTCTGAATATGGAATAGTCTGAATATGGATATGGAATAGTCTGAATATGGATAGGGAATAGTCTGAATATGGAATAGTCTGAATATGGATAGGGAATAGTCTGACTATGAGGTAGTCTGAATATGGATATGGAATAGTCTGAATATGGAATAGTCTGAAAATTGATAGGGGAATAGTCTGAATATGGAGTAGTCTGAATATGGATAGGGAATAGTCTGAATATGGAGTAGTCTGAATATGGATAGGGAGTAGTCTGAATATGGATAGGGAATTAAAGAATGTGGAATAGTCAAAATATGGCTAGGGAATTAAAGAATGTGGAATAGTCAAAATATGGATAGGGAATTCAAAATTATTTGAGAGCACAACAACTTCTAAGTGGGGAACATAAGACAGAACATAAGACAGGAACAATTCTGCAGCCCAATGCAAGGAGCAAGGAACTAATGCAGCACATTCGAAAGCATTGAATCTAATCAGGAAAAGATGCCAAACAAGCCACATAATGCACTTCACATTGTCATGCTGTGCCGTTTTCTACTTCCGTCACACATCTGAGTTGGTGTGTGGATGTGTGTGTGCCCCTGACAGGAAGTGGGTGGCTTACAGTAAGCTGTACCAGAGTTTAGAGGTGGACCCGTCGGTGCTGCTGCAGCAGCTCACCAGTATAGAGTACCACTGGCACCAGCAGGAGCTGCCTTACCAACAGGTACGGCCACTGAGATCTACTGCCACCTCCTAGCATGTGAGACAGAATCAGTCCTGGCTGAGATGTTAGGGAACCAAGGTGTTTGGTACCTTTGTTTTTACTTTTGCTTTACTTATTTCACAAGATAATTCTTCTTTAGAGAGTTTTTCTTTGTCTGTAGACTGTCTAGTCTAGGTTTGGTTCTCTGTAAACTGATATGTAGCAACTGCCCCTGCTAAATGAAGGAAGTCTTAATTAAAATTGTGAAATGCTTCAGTTCAGCATCATACTTGTTGATTCCAGTTGATTTGAACTGGCCTCATCTAATTCCGTCATCAACCCACGTCATGTTTGTCCTAATGACTCCCATTCATTCCGCTATAACAGGAACCACATTTACATATATTGGTGTTCACATTCACCAGAAAACCAAACTTTCCAGTCAGTCGTTGCATCCCAGGTTTAACAGGATCCTATAAAAATTCAAGAATTGTCCTTGAAGTACATGAGTGGTTGATGGAAGTGTTTCCATTTGTGAGTAGAAACAGGAACTCGGGGACTCTCTTCATGGTTTCCTGCAATACGGACTCTGTCTGGTGTCCAAATACAGAGACATCTTCCCCGCAACTCAGACCGCTACTCCTAAACTACACACGCTGCTCAGGTACACATTATTTGTGTATGCAGAATTGCTGGCCCAGTGTTTGTATGTTCAGGATACAGATTTAGCAATACATGACTGTGACTGTGCTTTTTTTTTCTCAGAATCTTGGTCCAGATCTGTAAGACTCAGGCATTTCAGAAGCTGAACCCAGCTCACTTTGAGCTGCAGGATGAGGTCAGCGATGCTATACAGGTCAGGAATCATCCTAATAACATCATTGATCGCATTAGTCATTATCCTAGTCATATGATTTTCGGTGTAAATGTATTAAATGACCTTTAATTACTTATGATATAACTTTTCATGTCTTCCTCAGTTAGGAACACAGGAGTGGTTCACCATCAAAAAGGGTTTGCATCAGCCAATGACTAAGGTAAAGACGTCATGAAAGCCTCCATACCGTATATGGAATAACAGTTTATATGTTTTTCCCCATTTTATTTCTCCTTTTCACAACAGTCATCTCTTGATTCTTGATCTACTTTTTCTCTCATGCTGTCATGCAGGACGTGTCAGAGATTGTGAGCGCCCTCTCCAGGTTGATCGGGGAGGTGCAGGAAGACATCAAGCACAGCAAGGACGTCTGGAACAGGGTGTTTGTCAGGTGAGGCGGGGCAAAGCCACATGGGAGTTTTCACTGATTCAAAGATGGGAAGATAGACAGTGATTCTACTGGGTTTTCAATCATATATCTATTTCTCTCTCCTCACTACAGTGCTGTGCAATTGGATGTGTTCACTGTAGTCTATCACAGGCTTGACTCCTTGGTAAGTGGCAAAAGGAAATGTTTGAGTTCCTTTAGGCTAAATACCCTCCCATTGGTTTTATTAGCTGAACCCTAGCAGGCTTCCTTTTCTCATGCCTCAATCTCTCCTCTCCTCTCCTCTCGTCCTCTGTAGCTAGCCACGGAGGTGAGGGACACCATATCCCTGACAGAGGGACAGATGGAGCAGCCTCTCGCCAACAGCCTGTTCCCCCTTTACCTGAGCCTGCAGGCCATCCACAAAGACAAGGCCTTCTTACAGAAGAGGTTAGACATCCAGAAGTCACTCACACATACTCACACCACATAGTACGAGACAGAGCTGCATTCAGGAACATGTGATGTGATGTCAGGAGCTTGTTGCTGTTGTTTCAGAGGGCTGCTAGAGCTGACGAACTTCCACGAGGGCTTCAGAGAGGCTCTGCCTTACTGGCTGAACCAGGCGTTCAGCACCACCCAGGACAGAGTGGAGAGAGCTGTGCAGGTCGACCAGGTGACACACTTTACTCTGTGCATTTGCCCTTTAGTGTTTTATTCATTTACTGTTCATGTTTGTATCCATTGCTCGCATTTTTATTCATGTAAAGCACTTTGCAAGGTATTATTATTATTCCTTCATAGTCATCACATCTTAAAACTGTTTTTTTTTCATTGAAAAGTCCTTCTTATAATTTGTTGTGTTGCTCTCAGTTTTCTTGAATATATGATATTGATGTTACTCTATTTTTTGTAACATGTTTTTTTTGTTTTGTTTTGTTTAGTTTTTCTCAGTGTGAAGCACTTTGTAAATTTGTTATGAAAACTGCTATATAATAACAATAATAATAACTTCATCCATCCATTATTTCAAAGGCACATTCATCTCCTCCCTAGTCATTATTCAAATATATTCTTTAATCCCCATCTCCTCTCTTCTCCATGTTGGGCCCAGCTCCAGCCCCTGCAGTCTGGTGGGGCGCCCATAAAGCACAGCTCATCAGCAGTGGACCTGGTGGCTTGTGTCCAGCCCATCTGCCACCTGTGGGAGCAGCTGTCCTGGCCCGACCCCGAGGAGGCCTTCATGCTCATGGTCAAGCTCACCGAGGTACGCCAGGGTTCCAGTTCACATGGTACATCGCTCAGGTTATGTGCCCCTCTACTGTATCTGTTAACGGCTTGTTGTGTGTGTTTTCAGGATGTGTGTAAGATTGTGGTGACCTACTGTAGTATCCTGAAGGAGAGGGTCAGGGTGCTGTCTAAGGACTCCGACCACGGCAGTGGCATCAACATGGTGAGGAGAGAAGGAGAAGACACTTAATATCTCCATTCAAACCTTTCTAGCCCTACATAACCACAAATCTCAAATTGCCACTCTCCCTGTTTCTCTCCATAGCTGTGTGTGGTGGTGAATGACCTGGAGCACCTACGGTCCGTCCTGACCCGTCTCCCCACCCAGCTGAACTGGGCGGGGCTTCGCGAGCGGACCCGTCACGTGATCGGGGAGAGCCAGTTCCACAACACGCTGCCCTCGCAGCTCCAGCAGGCCCAGAGTGTCCTGAGCCGGGAGATCCGCTCCGCTCTGGACACCCTTGGGAAACAGGTGCGTGAATGTGGGTTTGGGAGGAGAGAGGAGGCAAGGTATCAAGGATGAAAGGGGATGATGATCCTCCTGTCTTTCTCTCCAGCTGAACACGGACATTGAGACTCATGTGAGAAGCATGTCGACCAGGCGCAGGATTCCCTCCAAGTCCACAGAGGATGTGAGTGACCCAGCGTTGCCAGTTTGTTAACACAGAAACCGACACAAGATGCCTGTTGTGTTCATTTATACCCAGCTTCTCTGCCTCCTTTCTGTTTTAGGCTGTGATTCCTCTGATGCGCTATCTGGAGAAAGAGCTGAAGTATATGAACGAAAACCTGGTTCAAGAGAACTTCAATAGGTACTGGGCCTGCTTATCACCTTTGTACAAACTAACTGGTAGTAGCTGAGACTGCCATTTGTCCGCCAAGAGTGACGTTTCCAGGCAATGTAGATGGACAAGTCTTCCTTCTTTCCTGGTCAAATCTCTGCTAAAGGCAATGTTGCCAATCTCCATCACCTCATAAGACTGTATCATCATTTTCTCCCCCATCTCCAGTCTGCTGACCCCTCTGTGGATTAACTCACTGAAGATCCTCTACCAGGTGGCTACTCACCATCCGCAGCATGAGGGGCTCATGGTGTTCTGCCAGAGATTGCTGTACACGCTCCAGGTCAGTCCAGAAGCATGTGGATAACGTCAGTACTAGGGTAGAAGGATGCAGCTGAGTCAGAAGTATGTACTTGAGAACTGCATTTACACTTCAGGCATTTAGCCAATGTTATTGACCTTATCCAGAGTGAGCATGTGCTTGAAGCCTGTGGCCTTCTGGTAATGGGATAGCCTCTATAACCACTAGGCCACTTTGTCATGGTGCCGATTTGTCGAACTACACTCAAAGTTGGATCATTTCTTAGTACGCATGCGACAGATGGTGTGCGCAGACTGGACTTCATGTCTCATTTTCTTCCCTGGAGAAGGAGACACCCTTCAGTTTAGACTCAGTGACTGTGTTGTGTGTTTCAGTGCCTGGAGCAGTGCTTCCATGCCGAGGGAAACGGACTCCCGCTGGACACGCTCCACACCGATGAGTATAAAGTGAGTCACTAGAGGCCAGTTCAGTTCTTTTTTTTCCATTTCATTGAGTCGTACCTGTGTCTTGAACACACATGCCCTTAGACCAAAGTGCAACAGTTTAGACTCCTTTTATATTACGACATCTTTCTCGTTTCTCTCCAGACTCTGAAGGCTCACCTGACCCACAACGCTCTCAGCAGTCGGCAGCTCGTGGAGAAATTCCTCGAGAGGAAAGTATGGGAGCAGGTGAGACTGACCGCCGAACCCAAACTCATGTGAACATGTGCACGTTTTGCTTAAGTTTGCTCACACTCGCTTTCCGTTTCCCTCTCCCTCTAACCATGTGCGCACAACAGAAAGTGTACAGCGGAGAGAAATACGGCGCCGTCACCCTCCTCACATCCTACAGGAGATCTGACCACAGACTGCGGATTGAGGTGTTGAATGCTGCCAACCTTCTACCAATGGACTCTAATGGTGAGAGCGAACACAGAACAAACACAAACACGTGGATACATACATTGGATACTAGTGTTTTGATGATTTGGTCTTGTCCAGGTTTCAGTGATCCATTTGTGCAGCTGTGTCTGGAGCCTCGCCACATCTTCTCCGAGGTGGAGCCTCGCAGTACTCAGATCAAGAGCTGCAATCTCAACCCCCTTTTTGATGAGGCCTTTGAATTGTAAGTCACCATTGTTGTCCATCTCATATCTGTCTCTATTCTTCCTGGATCGCATTTTGATTCTCCTGTGTACTCTATTCTAATTCATTCTCCTTTTACCTCCCCTTATCGTCACCTTCCACTCTGTCCTTGGTCACATATTCCCATATTTCCCCCTCCACCATCCCTCCACATCGCAGCCTGGTGTCATTGGAGCAGTGCCAGGCTCCAGGGGCTTGCCTGGTGGTGACGGTGCTGGACCATGACACCCTGAGGACGGATGACTTTGAGGGCGAGGCCTTCCTGGCCCTGAAGGCTGTGCCAGGGGTCGGCGGTGCAAAGGAGGAAGCTGTGGACGGAGTCGCCCTCCAGCCGGACGCCTCCCCTGCTCAGATGCGCTTGCCTCTGTTGCATCCCAAACCCAATGGTATGAGCTGGCATTTGTTTGAGACTGGCTGCCAGTAGGTGAAGCAAATTTGGATTTTCATTTTACAGACAGAAAACAAACAGTAATCTTTGTTTTCAGTGTGTGCTTCTGTATTGAGACATTTTAAGATGTTGAATATTGGTGGCAAATATCAGCTAATGGCAGCATAATTTAAGAGATATATCAGTTTTGGTCGTAGCCAGGTTTTAACTGTCCAGCCAAGTTTTTCTTTGTTATACCCTTGTTGTCTTTCAAATTATCTTGGCATCACCAAACACCAATTTAAATGCAACTTCAGGAATCAACCCAACTGAACCATTCTGGAAATTCAAGCTTAGTTGATGCAATCAATAATTTGTTTCTATGTGTCTGTTTTCCAGATGACGGCATTCTGAAGTTACTGGAGTCCAGGAAAGGAGAGAGGGACGCGCAGGCCTTTGTGAAGAAGCGCCGACAGAGAGAGAAACAGTCCCAGGAGGGGATTCAGCCTTAAGAAACACACACAGACGTCGTCTTCCTCCAAAAATATACAATTTGTTTTAATGATCTATACCAAAAATCCACTCCGAATGAAACACTGGTGTTGGATGAGTTGTGTGGGTGGTGTGGACGGTATGCTGAGCATGGGTTTACCAGACCATCACAGTGATCATGAACACTCACACACACCCCCTTATAGCTCCATCTGCTTCCTGATAACCTTGTCTAATCAGTGCAAGAGAAAAATATGACATCACTTAACTATGTATATATAATATATATATTAGACTACATTTGACACGCTGTGAAATGTCAAAGATTACTACAAATGTAAAAATTTTGGCAGAGAAACCTGTGATACATTGATTTATAGAGTAGAAAAAGGGCTGGTTTTGACAAAAACAAATTTGTATGTCTGAGTTAACATGAAAAGCGTTAAACTAAAAATGAAAAAATATAATATGTAATTTCAAAGACTACACTAGTTGACTGAGTACATTTGTCTTGATTGTGTTAACATGCTCCTCTCTTCCAGTTAACATAGAAGAATATTACAGAGAAAACCTGAGTGCTTTAACAGAGGCCATCTGTTGTAAATTCCAAAAACAAATATTACTATATTTTTTAAATATTTTTTGTTATTATTATCAAACATTAATCACCGATTTTTACATTTGTTTTGCTAAAAAAAACAAAAACTATGAAAAATAGAAAATGAAAATTCAACAGTAAAGGCATAGTCTAGACATGCGCTACCAGCGGACTGGTATTATGGCCCCCATTGGCTGTAGCATTATGGGATAGTCTGTCTGGATGAAGCTGAATATGCCCTTTACTTTTTATTCTGAGTCAGACCTGTTTGTTTTGTTAAAATGGATCAACATAAAATAGGAGTTAGTATTGTGCATTTGAATGCTTCATGGTTTGGGTTAAAGAAGAAATAACTGCAGGTCTTTGGGTTATTTTCACTAGTCCAGAACAGGGCTAAAGAACAGTGTGGCTGGTCAAGAGTCTCAATAGATAAATCCTAAATTACATGATGAAGAGCTTTTACCCCTTGACCAGCACACTAAGCTGGCCATTCATCAGTATACCTCGTCTTACAAGTACAAAACCTGATCAGTGCTTGTGTTGTAGCCAAATTTTAAAAAGGACTTCGACATAATTGTGATTAGCGATTATTAAGATACTAGGCTGGTCTCTGTGGAATCAGGACTGACTGGTCTGGAATCAGCGTTGTGGCGGGCTGGGCTGTGATCAGGTCAAGAGAGCTGGTCCAGGGTCTGTTCGGGGCAGAGGGGGCACTCTGTAGAGGTGGAGCAGCTGTCGCACTGTAGTCCGTGGCCACAGGGCAGAGACACTGAGCCCTGCTCCCCACACGTCACACAGCACTGCCTCTGCTTCCTGTACACCACCTTGGGAAAGACAGACAGAACTTACAGCTAAGTTGAAATTGGCAACTGACCGTCTAAAAAGATAATGTTAGTGGTAATGATGTGTAACCCAGGACTGTCGGACTCTACATCTACTGATCCTCCACCTAAGACTAAGAAACGGCACATGGAAAAGTTGTGCATAACCGTTCCCGGCACCGAATCAATATTAGCTCAGCATTTATCCTTAGTGTAGTAGAGACCAAAGAAAATAATATAAAATACCTATTCAGAGCACATAGCTCAAATTAAATTAATGAAGCGGCGGAAATAAGCTGTCAGTGCCCAGACACAGTAAAAGAAGGGGAGAGGCTGCAAAGCCGACGGAAAGCAGTTGCCTTGGAAAAAGTGCATCACCTGGCTTATTTTTGCAGTGGGAAGCTTTATAAAGTTGAGAAAAAAACAGCAACAACCAAAATGAAGAACAGAGAAAAGTATGAAGTATAATGGTTGGTAGTAGTTATTCTGATCATCAAGAGTCAGTATGGGAGCACGTTAGCTGTGTTATGGGAGTTTCTACTAAGTTTCAGAGTTGGACACAAGTGAAGTTTGCCGACAGTGGCAGCTAAATATCGCTGCTGTCAGGTGAAAACCTTGCGTCTCCAAAATATCAACTTTCAGGAAATAAGAAAAATAGCCTTGTTTTTAGCTTGACCACCATGCATTTTTTAGTTTACCCAATTGCTTTTGAATGGGTTTCATCATCCATGGTTTCATCAGCAGTGGGGTGGTAGAATTTGCTCATCCTGTAGAAGACCATGTGATCCTTCAATTGAAGTTAACATGAAAATCACCAAAATTCTGAGTTACAAAGCTTTCACCTGCAGTGGCAATATCACAGATTTCATATTTTGTTATATGCATATGTTTATATAACCCCACTTGTTTATATTCTATTTTATGTTTATATTCTATTTTGTGTTTATATTATATAGTGCTGCTGTGTTGTACTTTTACTCCTGTAATGACCCAACTTCTTTGTGGGGAGCAATAAACTTTGATCTTATCAGAACATACCATGTAGGGTCTTCAGGTTGACTGCAGTAAGGTAGGAGTGTGTTATTACCTGTTCCACGGCGTGTAAACAGCTACAGAGCTGGGCCTGCAGGCTGAGGACCGACTCCAGCGGCAGTCTGTGCAGTAGCTGGAGTTGGTGCAGTGCTAGATGGGGGTTGTCTCCACTCCTCAGGCTCTCCAGCGCCTCCTGCAGGAGGGAGGCCTGCCTCTGCGCCTCCTCCTCAGCCTGCCTGGCTCTCTCCGCCTCCATGGCTAACCGTGCTGCGTGGGCGCGAGACTCCTCCGCGTCTGCTTTCAGTGCTGCCCACGACTACAGGAGAAGGTATAACCAAATCCGTAACGAAAGCAAATGAATCACACCAATCAATATCGGTATACTCCAACATGCTGGTGATTGCACTAACTCAAACACACGCAGCCATATCAGACACATGCACACACACCACTACCTACCTACCTGTGCAGTGTGCCTCCAGCTGTGATCCCACTGCTTCAGTGTCCTGTGAGCTTCCTCCAGCTCCTGTTTGAGCCTGGCGGTCTCTGCGCTGGGGCCGGAGGGCAGCAGGGTGGGGGGGGTGCCTGGGGAGCCCTGGCCTGAGGGGAAGTGCTCCCAGATACTACTGCTCATACCATTCAGACCTGCAGAGGAGAGAATAAGAGATAAATATTAGCCATTTCCTAACACAGTGGACACAACTTCACCGATTCCTTCAATCAAGCTCCACAAACCTAAAGAACTATGAGCCGGTCCCAGGAAGCTGCTCTCCGATTGGCCGGGTTGCGGCAGGTGGGTGGAGAAGAATGGGGACGCGTGCGGTCTGATTGGGGGAGAGGGCGAAGGCGAGCTGAAAGGGGCGGAGCTGCTGAGGGATCCTGGGATATTGACTGGGGCAGAACTCTGAAGCTGGTTTCCTCCTGCAAGGACAAGGGAAATAGTTATCAGGTGTGTGTGAGTGTTGTGTGTGACCAGGTGTGTTGCAGTGTATGTACACGTGTTGAAAAATATATGTAGTTCTGTGTGTTCATGCTTGTGTCTGTTCAATACCTAGCATGACTCCCACACTAGGCAGAGCAGAGCCGCCCTCCAAGCTCCTCTCCAAGGCCGACACACCGAAATCATTCAGGTCAAGATCATCCAAGGCTGACTCTACAACAGATACATACAACACCAACACACCGTTTGAGATTTACAATTACTTTTAGCACTGTTCATTATTCCAACTTGCACGTTCATTAAATGAGGATTTGAGAATTTGTGTATCTCGACTCACCGACAACTGACTCCACGGTCTCGCTGGTGGGGTAGAAGGGCAGGGCGTTGGCGTTCATGCCTGAGGTGATGCCTGGTCCCGAGGGTCCGGGAGGGGCGGGGCTGGGCGGGGTGGCAGCCAGGCTGGAGGGGATGCTGGAGGACAGACTCAAAGGGCTGCCCACCGGCAGAAACACCAGCAAGTCCTGAAGGAGACAGGATACGTGGCATTTGGGGAGAAAAAGGCGTGGGCCCTGTGTCCCTGCAGCAGGATTACAGTAATAACCAGAAAAGTATGTTTCCTGGAGAAAATGTGTGGACTAGCTGAAAGCAGCTGGAAGTGTGTTGAAAGGCAGTTAAATTCATTAGATTAGAGTTAAAAGACTGTTTACAGTTTTACCAACACAAATCACTATTCACTCTCAGTCATTCATTTCTATGGGGAAAAATAAATAAAAAGTATAAAGAGTATCAAAAGGTTGAATACACACATCTCCTAGTACCCTGATATTTTGTTAGTATTAGTTGGAGCAGAGTCTCTGGCTGAAAGTATGGAGAAGCAGTTTTAGAGTTTTAAACAGAATAATAAAAAAACAGTGGACAATAGCTTGAGTATGCTAGGGTTCAGCTAGCCCACTAAATACCCATGTGTAGATGCGAGTGCTGATTATTGTCATGCAAACCAGTAATTCTACCTGTTTGCTGTGAGCCGATGCCATTTCTCTGCTGCGCTGCTCCAGAGCAAAACTCCTTTGCTTGGCCTGAAACAACAAACAAGATGCTGATGACGTGGACATAAAAACAAGCAGGACAAGCAAATGCAACAAACGTGTAGTTGCATCCGCAACTTTTGAACAGTCCCTCCCCACGATATGTCCCGCCCCAACATCATGCTTCAACTGGAAATCAACCTATGGAAGCCAGACACCATCGAAATGCCTTTACCTTGAGACTTCAGTGTTATTAAAGAAATTATTTTCCTGACTTTTTTTCATCTGTTAGCGTCCCATATGCCCCATATCCCAGATTTCATGTATTAGTCCTTCTCACCTGATCCTCCCTCTCGAATCCCGGTGCCCTGCCGTACCCTCCCTCTCCAGCCCAAGGAGACAGAGGCTCTCCTCCTCCGCCCACGTCCTCACACAGAGACAAAACCCGGCCCAGCAGACCCTGCTCCGCCACACATGACCCTGCAGAAGGGGAGAAGGGGTCCCCGATAGAACCGGACCCGGGCCCCGGCACCATGTTGTGCCCGCTTGGATTCGAGGAGGCGTCCTGGGCGGGAAGTGGGTCTGGAGGTCTGGGGGGTGGAGGGGAGCTGGGTATGGGGAACGACGGCTCCTCAGTGACAAACGGCTCTGGAAGAGAGCAAGAATAATCTGTGAGAGATTTGGAGGACATGCTAAGAAAAAATATGTTCCTACCAAAAGTAGAAGACATATGCAATATGTAATTAGAATATGAATCATCAGATGGTTGTTGAGTAGTGTTTTGAGCCTTACTTTCTACATGTGCAAAGGCACAGAAGGGCCCTCTGGGACAGCTGCCACACTGCTGCATGTCATTACACTTGGTGGATTTATAGATCTGTGGCAAAATAACAAAATAAGAGACATTTATATGAATGTCTTTGATTTGTGCTGATGCTGTCCAGTTTGTGTAAACACTGTTGAAACAGACAAACCTCAGGGTGGAACTGTTGTTCTGTGCGTGTGTGGCAATACTGGCATCCCTCCGCTCCCTCACATTTACTGGGGTCTCCCCATTCCTCGCTGTGCTTCACTGCTGGACATGGCAACGCTCTGCGGCGGCAAGAACATACAGCATGATATTCACACTCTTTGACCATCAAGCTGAAACTATATGTACTTTAGGGCTCTTTATTTTACATGATGTGATGGAATACCTGTATTTGTGTTTGTGCGGACTGCGCCTCCTGTCTTTGCTGTTATGATAGTACGGGCAGGCATAACCTTGACGGCACAGGCGAGGTGGTTTTTTGCAGAGCTCCGTCTTGTAATGGGACAGCACATAGGTGTTATCTAAAGAGCGAGAACACAGACACACAGGAGGAGACCATGAAGCAGGCAGAAGACCAGGGCTGGTCAAGAAACATCAGATTAAGAAATTTGACAGTAAAAGTTCAAACTGAGCTGATTGGGGTTTACTATAGCAATAACACCAGAGGAGCTGTTGTTCACTGTGTTTATGGGTATGACGGTGATGCAATAGGTATGAGGCATGGATGAGCATCAAAGTACCCACACTCACAATAAAGAACACCCGCAAGGGTATTCCAGCTTTTATACGACAGTTACTGAAGTGTGTGTGCTGTCTGAAAAGTTTTCTTCAAACTGGTGTACATACATAGGAATACAAAAACATAAGAAAACAAGACAGAACACTAACTTTTTAAAGTTTTTTTTTTTTAAGTTTTATGGGAATTATCAGCACAGTCAGAAACATGTCTTGGACCAGCCAGAGCACTTGGATGAAACTATCTCTTTGAATTAACCTATCATGTAACAATCTTCTTCCCCTTCTACTCTTCAAAAAAAAAAAAAAACTCTGATTCTACAAATGCTTCTTATTCCTATTAAAGCCTGAGCTGATGAAGACTGTGATATACAGTGGGTTTGACTACTGTTGACAAAATGCCCTTATTATAAGTCGCTTTGGACAAAAGCGTCTGCTAAATGACGTAATGTAATGTAATGTAAAGCGACATCATAGTTTTACCTTGCCAGCGTGGCTCCTCACTCAGGATCTTCTCTATAAGGGCAGTGCTGGCCGCCTGTCCCGACTGCCCGTCTCCTCCGCCTCCCTCTGCCGCCCCCGAGCCTCCCTGAGACTCCATCACCTGCACCTCCCTGGAAAATTCACAAGGCAAACATGCAAACACCTAGGACACAATTACAGATAAACTCATACAAAGGCAAAAGACGGCGAGCTTCATTGTAAAGTCATGTTCCCCGGCGTACCTGATGTCGTAAACGGGGCTGCGCAGGTCATGTGATCCGTGAGCAAAGGCGCAGTGGGAGCCGTTCTTGCTGCAGTGGCCTTTTGCGTCCGTTTCATGGATACACGAGCCCGTCTTGTAGTAGCGGAGGTGGTATCTGCGCTCTGTGTCCCCCGCTGTCCGATGCAGGAATGGACATCTGGAATACACACATAAAATCATATGCAAAACGTGGCTACATACAGACATACAGGTGTGTTACAGCATATAAATCATTACTGTACACTACACAATTTACAGCCCAATAAAAGTGAAATACGCTCGTTTATGTATTTAGTTTTTACTGCCACAATGACTTCAATAAGTTTTATTTGTATACATACACTACCAGTCAAAAGTTTGGACACACCTGATTGAATGTACTATATTTTTCATTATCTTAAAGCCATTTTGATCTAAAGGCTTATGCTTAAATGCTTGAAATTTGTTTTTTAGACAAATATAAATAGTGAAGTTGATGCCTATGTATGAATTTCTTTACAAAGCCTTTGCCTTTCCATGAAGGCAAAGGGCGGCTACTTTAATGAATCTAAAATATATAGTTTTGATTTCTTTAACACTTTTTTGGTCACTGAATAATTCCATTTGTGTTATTTCAAAGTTTTGGTGTCTTTACTTTGTCTTTATTCTAAAACGTGAAAAATGCATGTGTCCAAACTTTTGACTGGTAGCGTAAATATTTCAGTGCTCTTTCCACCTCTGTGTAAGGGTGTATTTTCTCTTTCTCTGTGCTAAAAGCCATAATCAGCGCTGAGAGCTAGAACAGGAATAGTCTGAATAGTTCACTGTGCACTCTAACAACTGATGAGCCATCAGCATGTGTCAAAGACATCACAGTCTAACCCTGTATCAACATACATCTTCTACATTTGCATTTGTGTTTAAATGCCAACCGATGGTTGTCGTCGAGGTCACAATGGCTCAGCACATTTCTAAATGAGACCCATGGGTGGGAGAACAGCCATGTTCAACTGCTAATGTCCACGGTGAATAGTGTGCATCAGAGACTATTCATCTGAGGTGTTCGACCTGACTGACAATCGTCAATAGGGCGTATCCTCGCTCAGTAACTTCACTGGCTTCCCCTCCCATCTGAAAAGGGGCTTTTATAGCAACTGCTTTGTCATGCAATCAGCTGTATATTCAGCTGTATCACATGAACAATTCAAGATTCAAATGTAGGAAGCTTCCTTATGTCAGAGATGAAATAGTGGTGATGTACTGGATACCAGCAAACTTTAACCATTTATAGTAAAAACAACTTAAACTAGGATTTATACCGGTGTTTTGTTTTTCTTTCTTCCATAACTGCTCATAATTCCTAGTTTTCTGACCCTGTGGTTCTCAAAGTGTTCTTTGAGAACCACAGGGTCAGGGTGTTCTCTAAGACCTCCAGGAGACCTTCAGAGGGTTCCAGGGTGTTCCCAGCAAAATCCAAATAGTTATTTTCAATAAAATTCAATTCAGTACAAATTATACCAATTATAAAATGTATAAGAATCACTATTGTAAGCATATGTTCACTCTGACAACTATAATCTCCCTAGATACAGCGTAGACAGCTATAGAATTCAATACTAAACCAACAACAAAAATTGCCTGGGATAATATCTTGTCAAATAGGGGGGTCTGTGGCCTTACGCAGAGTGCAGTGAAACTCTGTGATCTTAGGTGCACTCACTCATCTCCATCGGGGCAGGTGCCTGTTCCCTCATCATATTTGGTACAGTAGACGTCTGGGCTGTAGTTGAAAGTCCCGTCCCGTCTGCGGATGGGCCTGCGGCGCCGCTGGTTCAGGAAGTGCCAGTGGAAACAGGCAAAAGGCCGGTGCTGTGTACATTTATGCTGCACAAACAGAGGGCACTGCTCAGTTCTGAACTCCTTCAGATATCTGGGAGAGAGGGAAACAAGGAGGGAGAAGGGAATACGTTGACAAACTTATTGCCTTTTACAGCAAACCTGCACTTCTACATCCACTTCCACCTGTAAAGATGTAAATGAAGAGGCTGCATCTTTATTTGCTGTATTATTTTCAACGTGTTTGCTTGTTGTAATAATTTCTTCCATACTCTCTGCTTGTCTTCTTATCTATACCCTCTTCTCTGCTGCTACGACCCAATTTCCCTACGGGGATAATCGAAGATTCATCTAGTATAATCTAATACAAGTCTGTGTAGCAACGATACATATTCAGACCCACAGAACTTGATTTATGTAATGCCACAAAGCTTGTAACAAGTAATAGTGAGTAACGTTAGGCCTCCTTAACGAGACCTGCCAAACTTTCTATGCACATTAGCACTGAATAGGATTGGTTAGGCAATGTATAACAATAGCAAATTTGCCATTCACTTATTTTTTCTTCATACAAGTTAGCTGTAGTTTGGTATATGCAAGTGCACGTGAGGTTGTGTACACTTTAGCTAGCTAATCCAGCTATCTAGCTACGTACGTGTAATGTTGAGGTTTCTCGGGCTGTACGTTCAACACGGTAGCGGGAGATGTCGAGCCCCCTGCGGGCGAAGATGAGGAAGACGAGGATGGCCCCCCGGTAGTCGTCCCTCCCGAAGATGACGGGGGCTGTGTGTGTGTTTTGGACATTGTCCCCGTTTGAAGCCTATCAACAAGAACCTTGTTTTTAGCTTACTGGCTAGCTATTCTTGTTAGCTTCGAAATCCGCATTCTACAATGATGTGAGCTTGCGCAAGGCAGGAGGAAGTAGAAGCAAAGTGACAACACGGAACTATGGGGGGTGAAGTCAAATTATAACTGAACTACACACTGACTTTGTAATGCTTGTGACGATCAAGAAAGACACATTACACACAGCAATGAATTACAGTGCTATACACCTGGCTTTTCTTACTACAAATCAAGACACGAGAATATGGAGAACATGGCAGAGTTTACGTTTATGTTTTTTATTCAAAATATCGCATTGGCTATGTAACCAAAATAAATCACCAATGGATGGCCATTTTGGCAACTGAAAGGAAGACGGACCAATGAGAGTGTAGTTGTCTACATGCATGACGTCACGGTGAAGTATTAATAGTTGGTCACAACCCCCACCATACACACACCGTCGTCGTGTTCTGTGGTCGTGACAGAGAAGCAGTCACCTGAGGGTTTTTTTAAATTCATAACAACCGCCTACCTGAAGGTAAATATATTCTCTACGGTATACAGAGAACGTATGTTAACTTATTGTCACCACTGCTAGTTTGTACTGTCGAATCGGGGTTTCTGTTTTCATGTATTGTTTATGTAGCTTGCTAATATGTTGGCTAGCTAACGTTAGCATTAGCTAAAAATAGAACAATGGAATCTCTTACCGTTAACGTCTCTGGCTGGACGTCAACGATTGCTCGCTAAATTTAAATCAAAACTCGAAACTCGGCTTTAGTTCTGGGGGCAAATATTGACGAGTATATTCCAATGTAGCTATCGCTAGTTAGCCAGTGAGTAAACGTTTGTTTAGCTAATGTTACTGAAGCTGAATCGAAGCAATGTCGCCTGGGGGTGAATTGACCGAATGTGAAAATGGCGAAGTCGAAAAACGAATGTTGGCAGGCCAGTCAGCTGCTGGCGCCGGGTGTTTGAAATTTTTGTCGCTGGTCTCGCTGGTTGTGTGTGGTTGCTGTTGGCTTACTGACTCGGTAACTCGCTCCGTGTAAAGATCATGGCGCGATTTATCCTTTCTAACGTGTGAATATTAATGTCGTTCTTGCCCGCCTCAGTATAGGTTGCTGTTCAATTTATTTAGGCCTTGCTGGTAGAAGGCGGGGTGTGTTAGCTAGTGGAGCGCACTGGAACAAACCAGACGCCTCCCAGTGGTAAATGTTTGTTACGGTCGGGGGAGGGGTATTGGAAGGCTAATGGCTTAGCCTAGCAAGCTATTTTGCCGGGATCTGCACGGCTTCAATTATCCACAGGCTCTGTTAGATTTGGATCTCTAGCGCACTTTCTTTGCGTGGCTGATGTTTAGGTCTTGGGTATGGTTATGCATATTTCATGTTTTCTGTTTTCAGCTAGTGAGAGATGGCCCGTACCAAGCAGACCGCCCGTAAATCTACCGGAGGAAAGGCGCCAAGGAAGCAGCTCGCCACCAAGGCTGCCAGGAAGAGCGCACCCTCCACGGGAGGAGTGAAGAAGCCCCATCGTTACAGGTACGCAGTAGTTTTTGAGTTGGAAGTTTGTAAACTATTTGGCATTACATCAAGAGACTTGAATGAAATGACTGGTGGCACTGGTGTACGATTGGAATGTATCTCTGACAACTCGTGTTCCATTGGCTACTTGATCCAGAGCATTAACTGTATTTACTGTCTCCTATTGCTTAGGCCCGGAACTGTGGCTCTGAGGGAGATCCGTCGTTACCAGAAGTCCACAGAGTTGCTCATCCGCAAGCTGCCCTTCCAGCGTCTGGTGAGAGAAATCGCCCAGGACTTCAAGACTGACCTGCGCTTCCAGAGTGCTGCCATTGGAGCTCTTCAGGTAATTACATGAAATGGAATATCTCTTTAGGGTTCACTACAATTTAACATTGGTTGTAGTTTCTGTTCACTTACACAATGTCTATTCCCCCCCTAACAGGAGGCCAGTGAGGCGTACCTGGTGGGTCTGTTTGAGGACACCAACCTGTGCGCCATCCACGCCAAGCGTGTCACCATCATGCCCAAAGACATCCAGCTGGCCCGTAGGATAAGGGGAGAGAGGGCCTAAGCGGCTTGTGGCGGCACCAGCAAGACAAATGATCCTATTTATCGTACTTAACCATTTTTGTGGACATTTTATTTCTTGGGTATTTTTAAAGTTTTCTTTTTGATTTTTGTATTGTATTTTAGAACGAGACAAATACATCAGTCATTCCGCAAACCTGAATTCAGATTGAGGTAATTGGGGAGATGGTGTGCAGTAGAAAGTAGGAATATCTACTTGGCTCCACAATGGGTCATTTTACATGTAAACAGTGGTTGGTGGGATGTCCTACCACCTGTGAAAAGTCCTTTTTTGGTTCCTTGTGGGTATCGGAGCTCCAGGTGAGGCTGGAGTTTTCTTTGAGGAGAGGCTGAATTCTTCACATCTTCCATGGGGGTCCAGGGTTCCTTCATCCATCTACCCTTTTTCCACAGTATGCCAGCATGTCTTGCACAACAGGTCTCTGTACTGTAGTGTCAGGGTATTGTGTTTATACAGTCACACTGTACACTCAACAGCGAGGAGCATGGCAGGACCCCCCTGTATTTTTCTGGACTGCTTTTTACATGTTGTTTTTCCAACATAAAAAATCTTGGCAGCTACATTTAATACTATTTATGAAGTGTTGTCACATGTCTTTCTATTAAAGGTCTTTACGAGTAAAAAGTCTTGTGTTTTGTAGTGTAAAAATGAAGTGTGCAGTTGCAGTACTCAAAGACATCGACATGGTGTACATGATTGATCTTTATATACATATTTTACAACAATTCACAACCACATCGCACACAAGTAAACTAGTGATTTGTCATACAAACCACTCGGTATGCTTGAAACCAGTAGCTGTAAGGAAGGCAAATAAACAGAATTAATGAGCTTGCCAACATTTCTGTCATCTAGATGGTTAAATACTAAAATCACTAAAAAACAACCATAAAAGTAAGCCTCACCAATACGGCAGACGATTTCCTCACACTCCTTGACTGTACTGGCTCTCAGCGCCACACAGCAGAAGCCTGTCGACTGAGGAGTTTCTGGGGAGTCTCTGTGAACAGAGCCAATCATGTGCTTAGATGACATCTGGGTCCAGCCAATGACAACAGACCTGTAATGGCTTGGGTATTGCGTCACCACCACCATGTCTCTATGGAGGGGTGCGACAATTGTGCAGAGCGTCCGGATAACCCCCATCCATGAATTATTATGCAACAGAGAAATATTCTAGGCCAGTTGTGGTATGTGCCTGCATGATGTGCACAGAGTAAAAGGATGCTTCATTGCTTTTTTGCTATTCGTGAAAAAAAGCTGTACATGCTATATATTTCAGACTAAATGTAAGGTTCAGTATAGAAATTACATCAAAATACTTACGCCACACAGAATGCAAATACTGTGTAGTCCAGCTGACCGAACCTCCCTACACATGAGATTTCTGGGTAGTGATGCTGGAAAAGCTCCTGAAGAAAAACAAATCAGACACACAAGAAGACATAATCGGCATGTTATGACAGGATCATTTTATTGCCGTCATAGACAAATGATTAATCCTGGTCAAAATCAGACAGCATGTACGTAAATAAATCATGAACACAGCCATTTGCTTCTACTCACCAGCTTGCTGTTTTTCTCTGTGCATATCAAATGCGTCTCCTTCATGTCTAAGAGCACCTCCTGCGGGACAAACGACACCGATTAAGGATCAGGTGTGTCCCGGAATAAGACAACAGTGCCTAACATCCATCAAGGGCCAGTGTGCCCTCAGGCGGGGAATGGCTCTACTACCTTGCTAGGCAGGTTTTTCTGCAACACTTGTGGGATCGCGTGCTGCAGCACCTCCTTGCCTCCAAACTAGGAAGAGAGTAGAGCGGCTGTCAGTGTGGGATAGTTCTGGGAGACATGAGGACGGCGTTTGATTTGACACAAAACCACAAAGTACGCTACAAATACACAGTAATCGACGTTACTGAGAACACGTGTACACATCAAATTAGAATGCACAAACAAATATCTACCATTCCAATGTTTGCCTTTCCCAAGAACTGCACAATGTACACAATCCTGCTGAGGAGAGGTGGTTCAGTGTCTCAATGGATGGTCAAAATCAGCATATATAGATATCATACTAAAACTGATTGCTCAATATCCCCAACAGACGGGTCAGATTAGGTAGAACAAGTACATGAGTGACTTGCCTGCCCTCCTTGAGGCACTGCGAAGGGGACGGCCGCCGCTCCTCGCCGCCCGGCTGCTGGTCCGAGGCGGGGCCGAGCCGCAGCGTGGGGTTCTCCACCCTCAGGGCCCGCAGCAGCTTGATGAGGGGCCGGTACACCGCGCCGTCCCGGTCCCGCCACCGTAGGACGCGCATGGACAGGGGGCGGCCCTTCAGCCGGGACAGAACCACACCGGCCTGGGGGAGATCGGAGGAAGTTTTCAAATCGAAAACCAGGGGATGCAAACATAATTATGAGAGGAGTAGTTTCATGGATTTCTCAATTATACAAACGCATGTGGGGTTTATCAAGGGTGTGGCTGTATATGAGTGTGTCACTACAGTACTAACAGGGTTGCAATGAAACCTCAAACACCATCTTAATACAACATGCTACTGTTGGTCTTGGCTTAGTCTCAGATATAGTTCTGAAAACTCAAAAATGACAAAGCAAGTGATTTACTTGAGGCACTGTTGCTGTTTTCTTTCAGCATCAGGCTATATTGTTACAATTTAATAACATTAAATCAAACCGGGTGTTTAGAACAGCAAATGTAAAAGCTTTCATAAACTAGTCATACGTGAAGGTCATGCCACTATGTCTTTATTGTGTATATTGTGACCTCCATCCTCTATTATTGAAAATCCAAATAAAAACAGTTCAAATAAAAGCTTTCATAAACTAGATACAGGTTGACTCACTATTGTGTTACCTCACTTAGTGATAGAGTAATACTCCAGTCTCGTGAGGGTTTTCTTACCTGCCCATTCTTGGAATTCCTCAGGGAGATTCCGTTGATCTCATCAATGACGTCACCGGGGCAGACAAACTTGTCGACCTGAGCCTGACTGCCAGGCAGCAGGTCGAGGACAAAGACCCGCCCACTGAGATACCTGAGAGAGAGAGAGAGAGAGAGAGAGAGAGAATTCTGATGATCCAGGGGGAAGTATAGAGGTATATATTGGCAAACACATTCAGTGGAAAGATATTATTTGCAAAGGATACAAACCTTAGCACCATCCCCACCTCCCGACACGGTACAGCTTCATATATCTCACACACCTGGGAACAACAATATAGAAAAGATCAGCAGACTCTGTCACATTGTATATTGCTGGGATTTCATTATCAATCTGCAACTAGTCATGTGTCTTACTGGTAGGAGCCAGCTCTCATCCAGAAAACTGCAGTTCTGTGTTGAGAGAGCAGAGGTGTTGTCAGCAAAGTATAAAGGATATCAATGTAGGTCGATACACCACTTCTCATGTTTCTGCAGCCTCAATGACATGAAGAGTTTAATTCCAAAGTGAGATATCCACCATTTGAAAGAATTAGCACCTACTCTTATGATTGCTGGCATGAAAGTAAATCACATTTTGGGTTACTATTTGTTTTTGAGGAAGGAATCATCTGCAGTTTTTCCAAAATGGATATACAGCAGAGTGAACTCCTGCATGTATGGAGTTATACGTCTATCTATATGTAGGTTTTCTTGGTATACACAAGGCTTTGCTCTGACCTCCATGTCCAGTTTGAACTCCATCTGAGAGAGGACCAGCAGCAGGGACATGAAAGGCTCTGGAGGAGGAAAGGACATGTCGATATCAGGACTGTTGTTGATGTTGGACTCTGCCAGCGGCAATGTGATGACAACAATTTCCTTCGAGCGGCATAAGCTGCTGCCAAGTATTCGGTGAAAACAATCAGATCGTGTAAAAAGCCTCACCCACATATTCCTCATTCCTGAGGATTGAGGTAGCCGGGCTGTACCACTGTAAAAGAGCCAGTATGAAGCTTCAGCAATATTTGGAGCAGTGGGACACTTGAGTATACTTGAGTATTTCCATTTTGTGAGACTTTATACTTTTCCTCCACTACATTTCAGAGGGAAATATTGTACCTTTTACTCCACTACATTTATGTGTCAGGCGGCTGTAGTTACTTTGCAGAATAATGTTTTACATGCAAAACATATGATAAGCTCATAAAATATGTTAGAGTTTAAACTCCCCAACAGTATATGGAGCAGTTAGATCGACAACATTAAAATACTTCTTACAGGTTAATGCTTCAATAATTTTACTTTTTCTTTTAATACTTAAGTACATTTTTACTGCTAATACTTCTATACTTTCACTAAAGTAAAAGTTTGAATACAGGACTTTTATTATAATTTCAATGAAGTATTTTTCCATTATGGTATTGCTACTTTTACTTAAGTAAAAGATTTGACTACTTTTTCCACCACTGGAAACAAGCCTCTACTCTTGGCTGTGTCAGTGCTTTAGAATTGCAGAACTGTATATTGCACATATAAAGGAGAGATAAAAAAGGACCTCCAGGATCCGGGGCGTGTGCAGCAGGTGTGTGATGAACTGCGGCAGGGCCTTGCGGCCGAGGGCCAGTCGGAGCAGGTAGCGGCCGCGGCCCTGAGCCGTCAGCAGCTTCCTGCACGCTCTCGCCCGCTCCAGAGCCAAAGACACAGCGCACAGCCTGCACACAACACCGGCAACACAACAGGGGTTAATTCTATTGAAATTGCTGTTTTTTTTTTTGTTGTCTCAGCAGCACTTCAACATGTCCCAGATATCTAGGCTTGCTGTCACTGCGTGTGTCTAACAACCTGCCACAGGCGTCTTGGTGGGGAAGCTGCTCAAAACACTGCCAGTAGTCTCTGTGTACCAGACTCAGAACCGGTTCTGAGGGAGAGAGCACACACACACACACACACACACACACACCACATAAACAAAAACCATGAGCTTCAGAAGATGTTAAGATACAAAAATTGGCTGAAAAATGTAGATGACATTCATTCGAAACAGAATTCTGAAATACATATATGAAATATTTATCCAGAGCAATTCACCACATGAACAAAATGTGTGTTGTGCATGCAAACACTACTAGGATGACTCACGCTGGAGCCCCTTCCTGAGGATGAGCTCCAGCAGCTCGCAGCAGGAGGAGAGGTGAGGGCTGGAGTCTGTCACCAGCTCCCCATCCGCCTGCAGGTTCAGCAGACACACTGGGAGGGAAGAAACACTGTCAGTCTGTGTGACAGTGAGCATCACCTTTGATATGTTGTGATATGACATGTTTTATGTTAGGTATGATGAGCCCATCACACCTCAACACTGGCCTGCGCGTGACAGAGAACAGGCAATGCAAAAGGTATGAGAGATGCTGCTGTTTAGGGTAAAATGTGTTTTTCAGGATGCTTGTAGAAGGAAAAATGAAAACTATTAATCCCAATGGTATGAATCACAAGTCTGATCAAACAAGCCGTAAGACTGAGCGATGCTTCAACTGCCTATGCAATTCCGAACCGCAGATTATGAACCAATAGCAGCATACGAGTATGGATTTTTACCTTTGAGAGTCCCGAGCAGAGGGTCTTTGGGTGCCATGTTGTGAGCGCAGCTGTGATCAGAAGCCTCCTGTCACTTAACCGCGGCGACACGCACTACACCCACTTCCGTGTATCAATAACAGCATACCGAGACACTTTCCCGTTCCCTGCTACCTGCCACACAGCAGGAGCGGTCAGCTGGGTGGGTGTGTTTCACTTCTCCTGCCTTTGAACCTACGAAACAGCTAAAATGATCAAAGTTGGTTCATCTGTTGGGGCGAGGGGGCGGGGGGCTATCGACGCTCTCTGCGCCGGTTAACGCGCTTCCATAATTTTATTAGACAATCTAGAAATTAAATACATCGAGATATGAACTGCATATGGGCTCTAGTGACCTCTGGTGGTTTGTTCCTAGATTGCAGTTCAGCGGAAACACCCGAACCGTTATGCTGCCTTCAGGGGCTCCGCGGAAAGTTCGGAAGTCGCGCATTGAGGCCAAAACCTAACAAGAAGTATATTTTGGTGGCGTTTGTTTCATTTTAGAAATCACAGTACATGGCTACGTTGTGCTGCAGTAAGTTTTCTTTTATTTAATTTACTAGCCAAAAGTTGTTGTATAAGAAGTATATAAAAGTTACACAACGATTGAAAATGGAAATATACAGCAAGTAATTATTTACAGAGAATGTCAAACCAT
This sequence comes from Centroberyx affinis, assembly GCF_046629955.1. Lineage (NCBI taxonomy): Eukaryota > Metazoa > Chordata > Actinopteri > Beryciformes > Berycidae > Centroberyx > Centroberyx affinis. Next base: position 489,389 of record NW_027281733.1, read on the forward strand.
AACATACAATAATAAACTACATCACTTTTAACATTAGTTGCTAACATTGGCTTCCATGCTGCCCGCCCCCCGAACGTCACATCTGGGCAACTCAGGTTTACTCGAACATTCACACTTTACCAGTTAATTTTACCACTTTGCTGGGTCGTTCATATGCGCTCAACTCGTAATAACAATATTTCCGACAGCACATGAAGGCAGCGTAACTGTCAACTATCAGCTATTTTACATTTTACAGCCAATGTAAACTTTACCACTCTGTGTTCGTTAGAATATTAACATATAGTTAGCTAACGTTAACTGGATAGCCCAGTGATGAATACTGAAATTAGCCTATTGAAAATACACTGAATATTCATTACTGACCTCAGACCACACTACTCTACATGGAACAGAAGCTCCTGCTAAACAAAATAGTCTATCGGCGCTTCAAGTAGCTTACCTTACCTTACCTAGCTTACCTTAAACATGACGATGTTCTAAACCCAACAGAAAAAAACAAGATATTGGACAGAATGTGAGTGAAAAACAGGTATATTCTGCTCAATTCACACGAAACGGAAGATGTCAGAAATGCTCTGACGACCTCTAGCGGCCGGTTTCCAAACTGCAGCTCAGCGGAAACACCCGACCCGTCCCTAGATAAGAGCGCGCTCTGCCGCCCTGCCGCAGTTGGAGTGGATGAGGCTGCGCATCTCTGAGGGATGGACGAGTAGTAAATCAGTCGAACCTGGGAAAAAGACACAGAGAGGAACAACGCGAAGTTCTGTGCGGAAAGGATAACTGTCTCATTACAAGGTAAGACTTAAATCTTTAAGAAACTTTTCTTCTCTGTAATGGCATTCCTCATGTAAATATAGGCTACACTGAATTGAAACAGCGTCCAGGGGCGACATTAATGAAATGATAGCGTCTGCCTTATTATTTCTGCATCATGAAAAAGTATAAGTGCACAAGGGAACTTTGTGTTTGGCCGACAGAATGAACTGGACGTCAATTTGTTGTATATTGTAGCACTAAAATTTCACCCTGAAGCATTTTGGCAGCGATAAACTGTAATGACTGCAAAGAAAAACACCCACATTGTGTAGATCTAATTTAATGCTCTCTTAGTCTCTATGAAATAACCTATCTCTGATGAATAATATGCGCTAGTGGCCTTGCACGACCCATTAGTCTCTTTGTTTTGATGCTGAATTGCAGACAGAGGTTGGTTAGCCCTAATATAGGAAGTCACTACCTGAGATTGTGTACAGCAAATGCACGGGTGGTAATCCTGGATTTCCGCTAATCTCCAAGCGACACTCCGCCACCCAGCTCGTGCCATCCGCAGCCCTCTGGAGCCACAAACAAGCCCTCTATGTCTAGATTGGAGCTAATATGTAGACACACAACTCTCCTGTTAGTTTTGCATTAGGGCTATTCAGTGTATGTTTCCCCCTCTAAACACTATCTGTGGTGAAATTTGACCCATATCTACTTAATTCGTTTACAGGCTCAGTGGCAAAGCGTGTCCCTTTCTTTTCCAACACGTGCCATGGGCCGTGTGGGCTGAAGTTAATCCCGTACTCGTTTTTTATTTCTCACTTATGTCCCATATGTTGTTGACACCATAGGGTTTAATTACAGTCAGGGAAATTAAAAGGTGATTGAACTATGACCTCAGTGATCATCATAAGGGCAAACAACCAACAATATGAAGAAAAAAATCAATTATATTTTCAGGAAAGCATTCATTTATGCTTTCCCTCCTATCCTCATATACATAATTTACATCAGTCTGATACTACTTGCTATGAATTTAGGTCAAACAGATTCACATCAGCATAAAAAGCAGAGTAAACTGAGTTTAGGTGGGTTTACCCTCACTATAAGACAGGTTATTGTGTCCACTTTAACAGTATAAATTAAGGCATTTGATGATGAAGTGTGAACCTTTGAGTCCATGATTTGATTTGCATGTACTCTTAAGTGAGTGATGTTTTTCAGTGAAGTCCCTCCAGGCATTATGATGGTTTAAAGGCAATGTGACACCATTAAAACTGATTTTTTAAAAAGGCAGACTAGGACACCTTTCAGCCCTGATTGCGAGCCCTTCACCTGGAGGCCCCGCTTTCTGTGCCAAAGCCCTCCAGCTCCCCCCCCCCCCCCCCCACACACACACACACATCCCTCTCGAGTCCTTGGAAAGCCAATCGCATCATCCTTTTGGCTCTGCTGCCACCGCTACATCACAGAAAGAACAGCAAATCCCCCCCTCTGCACATCAAACTATAGGGTGCAGGGGCGGGCTGCTGAATCAACAGCAATGGGTCCAACGATTTCTCTCCCCCACACACACACACGCACATACACACACACACACACACACACACACGCAATGCTGTGAAATGGCTCCAAGCTGCTGTCTCAGATCTCCGCGGAATACATTTCCAATTTCAAGGCCGCGATCAAGACGCATCGACCCACGCACACATCAGGACAAAAAAAAATCACGTCGCTGTGCTGCTTCTGTCTCTGGATTTGTTTCTCTCGGTTTTCACTCTTTCCCATCAAGGTTCCTCTTCTCCTCTCCTCCTCTCCCCCCTCCTCCCGCCAACCCAGAGGCAGTTTAGGACGCCTAATGAGGCCTCTGTGGACTTTTCGTTGCAGAGCTGCGATAAAAGTTCTGCAGTGCTTTCTCTCTCTCTCTCTCTCTCTCTCTCTCTCGTACACACACATTTTGCCACCTCTCATAAATTAACCGTTTTCTGCTCGCTCATCGATTTGTGAAGGCGATAGTAGCCCAGTCAGCTGCGGTTCAGGTCCAGCTCTGACAGAGTGAGTGCCAGCGTACTAAAGCTTTTTATTATTGTACCACAGGGCATCGGCCTCGCTCTCCTGCTGCCAACATGATGAAGGACTGCCTGCAGTTCCTTATCGAGCCGGCCAAGAAGCTCAAGATCCGGCTCAAGGTACGAGCAAACGGTTCCAATCACTGCCTTATTTGTGTGTGTGTGTTATAATGTGTGGGTCCTTCTCATCTGCCTTTCTACCTCTCTTCAATATGATCTAGAGTTCTAAGTCATATTTCGTTCTCTTTCTTTGCTGCAGGAGTCTCGTAAGCGAGTGAGACACGAGAAGAAAGAGCCACTGGTGGAGAGTCAGTTATTTATTATGGAACTGGCCCGAGAACTCAACAGAGTTTGCCAGGTAAACCCTCTCTCCCTCTCTCTCTCTCTCTCTCTGTCTCTCTCTCTTTCTCTCTCTGTCACACACACCTAGACAAAGACACTCATCTAGAACTCTTTTTACCCCAGAGGTCGAACGTTCTCGGCCACATCTGGACCAGCGAGGATACCTGGCCTCCCAGCGTGTGTCGCGACTTCATAGTGGAATGGGCCGCTGTGCTAGAGAAGAGAGTACAGGTACGAAACACCAAAGCTGCCTTATCAAAGTCAACCAACAGTACCTCACAGTACCTTTTAGTTTCTAGCTACAGTACCAGGTGGGCTACTACGCATTCTCTCTCCCTGTGTCCCGTCTCTGCAGCCGAGGATCATCCCGACCGAGTACGAGAAGCCGGAGAAGCGGGACTGGAAGGGTCACCTCCTCTGCATGCTGGAGTCGGGGGGCGAGTGCGACATGGGACCCCACAAACGAGTCATCATGGAGTGGACGCGGGACGTCAAGAGCAGGCCCGAGGTGCGTTATCGGGCGGTTCGTAAGGGGTGCCATAGGTGCTGCCATAGGTGCTGCCTTAGGGGACATCTTGGTGATTAAAGGCTGACCCAGTTCACTCCTCGCATCTGACAGAGAGGATTAAGCCAAGCCCCGCCCCCTTCATGAACATGCTGTCATATTCATTCTGCAGTTATGATAATAATAAGAAGGAATAGACACTTGGAAAAGACGTTTTACTCAATGTGACAGATTGCAATCGATGAATTCTCATAAACGATAAAGGTTGGACGTAGTTTCCCATGTCCCAGGTGTTTAATTCCCCCCCTCTCTGCCTCATTCCTCTGAATCGTCCTTCTGCTTGCCTTCTCTTCCCCGTCAGCCCACTGTTTGGCCAGGAGAGCCTGTGCTGATGATGCTGGACGACCTGGAGTTCCAGTGGAAGAGGGGCCGCCTGCCCAACCTGCTCCCAGCCATGGAGCTCGTCATGCTGGCTGTGCTGAACTCCGACGGCCCCGACAAGGTCTGGAATCCATCTCCGTCGCAATGTTTCAATATTTTAAATCACGTTGGATCAACTTGCAGCTTCACTTGAATGAGTATAAACCGGGTATTGAGGGTGGGTCTGGTTCCAGGGTCTAAGGAGAAACTGGTTTGGCTCCATTGCTTGAATTCATCATCAATCATAGGATAAGCACTGAGAGGATTAACTTTCTATGATTGATTCAACTTAGATAAAAGGTTGAAAGAGTTGAAAAGGAGAACTTGGATACATACAGTTCAAGGAATCATGCTGTATACACACAGCACACAGGCATGTTGTTTTGGCTAATCTCTTTATCTCACCTTGGCCTGCTTTCTGTTTATGTTTTCATTCTGTGTGTGTGTGTGTGTGTCTGCTATCCTTGTGAGAAGCAGTTTGACATTTACGCCTTTGGAGTGACTTATTTGCAAAGTGAGAACATTTCGGTCAGTTCTCACATCTTCAAGGAGCTGTTATAGGGTTAAATCTTGAGTTTAGGTTCAAGATTAAATTTGGATTAGGTTATGATTAGAGTAAAGGTTAAGATTACTCCTGACAAGTATAGTAATGCAAATGTGTGTTTGTAGGAGGATGTGACCAAACAATGGCTGGTGAGGAAGCAGAGGAGCCAGAGGATTGGTGAGTGATTGTTTGAATGGCCTTTGATTAATTGGGGAAAGTGTTACTAGTTTTCAGCGACAAAACAAATCTCATGAAAGTAAAGTCACACAGTCAGTGTGAAAAAGACACTGAACAGGCCTGTAAATGTGTGAATTGGCATTGATTGTAACAGGATATGTTCATAGCAGTACAGGGCGATCGTTGGTTTAAGCAATCAATCAGCTGACAAATTAATCAGTCGATCTCTTAGTGAAAACTTGATGAGTCACATGAATCGCAGCTAATTGGTGCTGATAAGTGATGATAGGAGAGTGCATACAAGCAGGCTGGGAAAGGGCCATGTGAGAGGATCTGTGTGATGAATGAAACACCTCAGGCCCGTTGTAACCACAGTGTTCACTTGTTCTTCCAGATGCAATCCGCTACATCCCCCACAGTGGTAGGTGGAAATACTGACTACTGATTGATTGGATTATCTGGAAAAGGAATTTAATACATTTTGATCATTTTTTGATGTTTACAACTGTTTCTCCTTTCTTTCTTCTTACTTATTACTTTCTTCTTTTCTTTATAGTGTGGAATTGGATTTGCGATGCTGCGGGTATGAAAACCAATCGCCTCTCAATCATCTAAATCCTTTTACATCTGTTATCCTCATACTTCTGTCATCTGATGTTGTCATCTTCAATTATAGTCTACATGAAGTGTTCATTAACTAATGTTAACTAATGCATTTACTGCATTTACCACAATAAACAACTGCATTAATGAATGTTGTTTGTTAATAATGTTAACTAATGTGTTTATTAACATTAAGCATCAACAGTTACATTAACAAAGATGAGTTCATATTAAATGTTTAAGTAATACATGAAGAGTTTCAATTTAGACAATACACTAGCATTAACAAACATGTATAACAACATTACATAATGCAGTTGTTTATTGTGGATTTAATATGAACTCATCTTTGTTAATGTCACTGTTCATGCTTAATTCATGTTAGTAAACACATTAGTTAACAATATTAACAAACATGTATAACAACATTATTGCAGTTGTTCATGTGCCTTTAACATTAACTAATCTTTGTTTAGGTTATTATTCATGTTTAATTCATGTTTAGTAAATGCATTAGTTAACATTAGTTAGTGAACTCTTCATGTAAAGTGTTTAATCTCTCCTTTCTGTTCTGTCACCCCACAGAGGACGTCACCCTGGACTCGGACACAGCCAACGCTGACCTGATCATCTCCACCGACGAGAAGCGCGTGCGCTGCGGCGTGGAGCGCCGGGACGCCCCGCGGTGCCCGCGCCGCTTTGACGGCTGGTGGTGCGCCCTGGGCCACGACAGCTACGCCTCCGGACGCCACTACTGGGAGGTGGAGGTGGGCGAGCGGGACTGGCGGCTGGGCGTGGCCAAGGCGTCCGCGCAGAGGAAGGGCTTCCGCTCCCTCAACACAGACACGGGCTACCTCACCCTCCGTCTGGAGAGGGGCGTGGATCTGAAGGCCCTGACGGTGCCCGCCACCCCGCTGGCCCAGAACCTGGCGCCCAGGAAAGTGGGGGTGTACCTGGACTATGAGCAGGGCCAGCTGTCCTTCTACGACGTGGAGAAGCGCTCGCACCTGTACACCTACAACGAGAAGTTCACAGAGGAACTGTACCCGGTGTTCGGGACCGTGGAGGTGGTGAAAGACCTGGTGATCAGGCCGGCAGCGGCCCGGCAGCCCTGCCTCTGCCCCGGGCCCTGCCTCTGGAACTGAACCGGCCTCCCCGCTCCATGTACATAGCTCTTCGACCCTGAATCCCCAGCAACCCAGCGAGGCCCTGCTTTGACTCTGGTCCATTGCTGGCACAATGACTAGTTTGAATTTTGTGTGTTAGTTCTGGGCTTAGAAGTCTAACTCTCCTGGTGGGTTGCCTTGTGAGACTAGGAATAAGAACAGCCATCGTTCTGCATTACACTTTCTGCTACTCTGCCTTCATGGGGATGTGTGTGACTATTTGTACTGGGTGTAAAGATGAATATCGTCGCTGTCAGGTAGGAACTAAGAGAAACAGCCTTGTTTTCAGCGGGATGACAATGCATTTTTGATATTATCTAATGGGTTTTAAAGGGTTTCATAAGCCCAAAGAGTTGTAGAGTTTTCTCAACCCATAGAGGAGCGTGTAATCCTTCAGTTGACGTGAAAACATGAAAACCACCAAAACTGATAGGGATTTACGAGGTTTTCACGTGACATGGGAATCTATTTTTTGATTGTATTTTGTTTGTTACTTTTCAGATCACTTGCAAATGTAAATGTCTCAATTGTGATAAAAGTGTGAAGGCACTGTGAAAGAAGGCCGACCAGCTGCTCAAGGCCTGTGTACATTTAAACAGTGTAGAGGATGAGGGCCTGCTAACATGCACAGGCAGAAGATCACAGACTGGGCAGACAGCATGTGAACAGTTAATTCTCCATCTGTTCTCTTTGTCTCAAGCTTGCTGCAAACAGTTCTGTCATGTACTAGCTTGATTTTTGCAGTTGTGTTTATGTTCCTATTGATATGTGTGCAATATTGGGATGGCAATGCTTTTTTTTTCCAAACATCAATAAATGAACGGTAAATGGTCAGTCTTGTCTTCGGTGACAAATTCACACATGCAACACAAATCGATTTATTTCAAATCTTTATTAAGTGCAATAAAATTGACATACCAGATAAAAAATAAGACAATGCAAAAAGGTATTGCGCAACTGTTAAAAAGAGTAACTGATACATGTTGATCGAAAGTACAGAAATACTTTGCTGCATCTGTTTTTGGTGTTTTTGCGAAAAGTTCATCCAGTTATCCACTATAGGTTTTTCCCACAAAAAATATGTCCTCTCACCATGTTTGACAAAATGTTAAGCATTTTTACAAAGGACAGCATTTTGAGTCAAAATACAGTAGGAGTTGACCATATACACGAATAGAACAGAATACAATCTTTCTGTCTCAACATACCATTATGAGGACCTTATCGGTCAAAAGCTAATCTACACAAAGAGCACAATACTCCGGCCTTACAGACTAAAGAAATACATCTGACAAGTATCACAATGTGAGATTGTTGAAGCAGTATACCACATTTTGAGTATAAAATATGGTGATATGAAATGTAAAAACATCATATTTTACATCTAATAATAATTTGTGTATTCTAAAATCATGCCCCGTGTTTGTCAGTAGGAAACGCGCATATAATATAAATGAGTTACACAAGCACAAACTTGTGTGCAAATATATTTGGCATCAAATTCAATGTCAGTCTGCTTAGGTAAAAAAGCAGCAAAATCTTAAGTATTAAATACACCAGTCGATGTTTGGAAAGACTTTATCACACTTTATAATACAAATCTATGAACAGAAATCCCCAAATAAAATATATCACTTGTATACCTCTTGATCGCTTAGGAAAAAAATCAATGCTGAAACATGATAATCAAACCATCATCTTTAAGTGAGTGAGTCATAGCACTGGTATTGGAAAGTTACAATGTGATGCTGCCCTCTGTGGGTCCCAAACAATCTCTAGCCAATGCACACAGCTAATCTATGAAGGGAGATCTGATTGGTCCAGCTCTCTTACGGGTGCATCTTCCAAACTCTGAGACATCTTACTCCCCTTCCTCATCTCCTCTTCTTCATCCACACACTCATACACTCAAACACACATTACATCTCTCTCTCTCTCATATATACAGGAGGAAAGGAGAAGAGGGGGGGGGGGAGGTCACTTTGGATTACTGAACCAGTCAGATTACGGCACTGGCCTGATTTAAAGCCTCAGCATGTGTGAGCAGATATTAACCAGCAGAGGCAGTGGAGTGTAACGCTGAATGATTTGGGTAGTGGGGGGTTGAATGCAGTAAAACAGAAGTAACAAATACCAATAACAGAGAAAAACAATGCATGTTTGAAATGAGCCTCATGTAAGGAGGCAGGACAGGGGCCACCGTTTGTAACAGACTTGACTTAACAGCCTTCTCTCCACTCTTTTGTTGCGGAATCTCCCACCCACAAGCACCCACAGTTTTAGCCGAGACTCCGGGAAACGGCCCCTCGCCGCGTCGGACCCTCGGATGTTTTCATTAGAGAGAGTTAGATCTTAGGATTCGTAAAACCGCTCCATCTTCTTGGTGACGGTGGTTCCTCCCACGACGCTCCTCTGCACCACCTCCTTGGTGACCTGGCGCGTCACCATGCCGCTGGTCTCCGTGTGCTGCGTGGTCATCATCATCCCGTCTGTCACAGGGGGGGGGAGAGAGGTGGGTTTGAGTGCCTGATTTTGTCCAGGTGTGTGTGGGTGAGGAGTCGAAGCATCTGGGATTCGATAAAACTTTGCAAATACCAAGTTTATGTAATGTAGATTATGTGAAATACCTGAGAAGTAGGGGTCGTTGAACATGGTGTGGGAGACATTGGTTCGCGTGTTGACCTCTGTCGGCATGTGGAAAACGTCTCTCCTCGTCATCGATTGGTTGCTGTACTGAGACAAAGCACCTAATGGGAGAAGGAGGAAAGGAAAACGAGATTTTAGCATATTGCTGTGTGCTTGATGATAAGAGGTTCTGGATATGAGATGATGCTAAGTGTGTTTTCCTCAGTGGAATTCATCTTACTTCCGTCCTGGGACTCGATGGTGATGATGCCCTCCCTCTCCGGGCCGAAGCCCTGCGTGGTTCTGGCCTGAACTTTGAACTTGTAGGGCACGTTCTCGGTCAGGTTGGGGACCGTCAGGCTGGTCTCAGCGCTGTCGCCGTTCACCTGGAAGGAGCGCACGTCTCCTGGGAGGGAACGGGGAAGAAAAATGCATTTTCACAACTGACAAGCTCGTGGGACATAGAAAATTTAGCTGTCTGTTGAAATATGTCCATGTCTCACCTCCACCATGCAGCTGTTCGCAGGTGACCACGTAGCCCAGGATGTCTCCATTGGGTTTGCGGGGTTTCTCCCAGCTGAGCTGCAGGGCGTCGGGGCTCAGGGCGGTGAAGACCAGCGGGCCCGGAGCGCTGGGGGTGCTCAGAGTGAACGGAGAGCCTGCGTGAAAGAAGAAAAGGGGGAAAGTAGGGAGAATACAGGGGTGGGACGGGAGAGACGGAAAGGAAGTAGGGTCATTGTATGTAGATATTAAAAAAGAATATGGTGAATTTTTAAACTGATTATATATTATGCTATTTGGTGGCTGTTTTTATCCAAAGTGATAAACTGTATTTTCCCATTTGTTATAAATTGCATATATCTACACTCTCATTTATATATATTTTTACTGCATGCATCTTCATACTTTTCATATTTTCATATCGCACATATTTTTTCATACTGTCTTTGACTGTATATTCCACTGATGTCATTTTGCATACTCCACACATATGCTGTAAAATACATATATATTTCAGAGTTGTTCATTCATATATTTTTCCTACAATATCTTTCCTTTTCTTACTATTCTTACTATTATATTTAGCACACCCAACTTGATAAATCCCTATTTATCTTTGCTTTATCCTATTATTTGCTGCTGCATTGACATAATTTCCTTACAGGGATTATTAAAGTTCCATCTAATCCAATCTACAGAACCACATATTGTTTCTATAGGTTAAAAAAACAAATTACTAAGAGAATGAAAAAGCTGTGAAAGGCTATAGACAATCAGCCTGAGTACCTGGCATGGGGCTGAGGGGACTCTTGGGGTCGACGGCGGACTCGATGGTGATGACTCCCTCCCTCTCCGGGCCCCAGCCCTCCTGGCTCTGGGCCTTCACCTTGAACAGGTAGGAGTGGTTGGGCAGCAGGTCCTGGACGATCACCGAGTTCTCCGCCGGGTTGCCCACGTTGATGCGCTTCACGTCGCCTAGGGGAGAGGACACACGGGACGTTCCACATCAAGCACACAGACAGAGGGAGTTCCGAGGCACTTTACGGAATAGGTGGAAACAAATCTAAAGATGCGGTAGTAATTCAGGTTCGTTTACCTCCGTTGAGCAGCTGGTAGAGGACGCTGTAGCCCAGGATGTCCCTCTCACAGTGGGGCTCCTGCCAGCTCACCTTGAGGGCAGTGGGGCCCAGGGCGGAAAACACCAGCCTGGTGGGGGTGTCTGGGATGCCTGGGGAGAGCCTTGTATCTGGGGTGTCGGGGCATAGAGAGGAGAGAGGTGAAGAGGCTGAGGGATATGGTCAGTATAAAGATGTGGTGCATCTCTGGCTAGACTCAGAAGTGGGACAGAGAAATACAGATTCAGTCTCCTTCTGTCGAGAGCAAGGACAAGACAGACAGACGGATGGAGAGGCAGAGAGGTAGAGGACTGAAGGGCTAAGCGTTATCGCATCACGCCGGCAAGCCCCTCCAGTGCCTCCGTGCCTGGCCGTGTGTGTGCCTGTGTACTGCCGACTCACCCTGCAGCACCCTGTCCAGGTTGAGCAGGGCATCGTTGACGTCCGACGACTGGGTCCTGGCCCTCGGCCCCTGAGCCAGGCTGTAGCTGAACTGGCTCTGAGAGCTGCTCTCAGTCCCGCTGTAGCCAAACCCACCTGAGGGCGCATCGAGCAGAGGGGGGCGAAGGAGGAGGAGGAGGAGGAGGAGGAAAAGATGGGTAGAAGTAGTGCAGAGAAAAGGAGAGGTAGGGCAGGTAGGGGAGGGGGTCCAAAGATGGAGGAGGAGGGGAAAATGAAGAGTGGAGGAAGGTTGAGAGGAGGGGAGAGGAGGAGAAAAGAGCGACAGTCAGCATAGCGTCCGCAAAGTCTGTGTGGATAAGCCTGCTGTGCAGCCAACAGCCCCGTCCCCGCTAACAGATGTCCAAGCCATCGGCCTCTCAAATAGCTCTCCCCCAAAGCGAAATCTCTCTCTGGCCAGAAAAGATACGGCTGATTCCTTTTTGCATTTACTTTCGGAACGAACGAAACCGGTCTAAGCCTTACCGAGATCCGGGAACTTGCCGGACACGTCGCCTATGACGATGGAGTCCCGGATGTTCTCGTCTGTGTAACCCCTGTTCTCCGAGCGCTTCCTCATCACGACTTCCTTCGTGTGCACGCCGCCGCCGCCGATCATGCCGCCCTCCATCATACCGCCGCCTCCGATCGTCATGTCCTGTCTGCGAGAGAGTGAGTTCCCTACAAGGGGGGGAGGAAGAGAAGGAGAGAGGATGAAGATTAGGGATGGGACGATATGCCATATGACAGTGTGACCGTGCAGAATTATGTTTATTTCTGAGACAAATCTTTCTAGAGTGTAAATTGTATTTAAAAATGTCATTACAAAGTGTAAATAATATAATTTAGATGGAGAGTTTGTGAAATTGTGATGGGCAAGTGTCTCATTTGTGATTACTTAATTCATTTTTCTGCCCCACGATACATTTTGTCACATTTTTGTATTGCAGTATATTGAATTTTGATATATCCATCCCAAATAAAGATAGATAATGCCTGGATTTTCCACTGGCCAATTCCCGGCAACCATCTTACCTTGTCCCGACATGTAGGTGGTGGTAGTTGTCTCCATGGTGCTCATGGAGCCTCCCGCCCCTCTGTAGTTTGAGCTCAGGGTGGACATGGGAGAGGACGACGTGGACAAGTTGCGCGACGCCGAACCCCCTGGGAAAAGGAAATTCTGGTCCCACTTCCCGTTCATGATGTGATCTGCAAAAACACCACAGCAGGAGCCGCAATCGTCAGCGGAGAAAATCAGAAAAACGGGCAGTTAGGGCCTAAATCAAGCATTCTGAAATGATTCAGAGGCTAAAACCAAATGCAGCCGCAAGAAAAAAAAACAACCAATTCACAGCTGCAAGAAAAGGTGTCATCACTCAACCTGCCCTGCAGAGACGGGGATGTATGTATATATAAAGTAGATATACCCACTATTTCAACAGCCGCATAGTACATAAGCCTTTACACACCCCCGACAAGCCCTCCAGATCGCTACCTCCCGAGTGGGACGAGGAGAGGACAGACAGAGACGGGCACCTGGGAAAGCCTGCCCATGATCATCAACTGGAGGCGGGGCAGTTGATGCCAGTGTGCCCCCTCTCTGGGCGGGTTGGTGGGAGGAGGGCAAAGGCTCAGGGTTAGACGGGATAGGGGCAAGGGGACAGGGACCGAAGCCCGACATTGCATGAGCGATTAGCCAGCTGACGATACTTCCCCACAGGATCAAATCGCGGAGGCAGAGAGAAACGGCGGCCGCCTCCCCGGGGCGTGCACAGCAGCTGGCATGCCTGTCTATCTGCTGGTCGGACAGGGGGGGGGGTAGGTCTTCACCTGGCTGGGGTGTTTGGGCGCGGCCGGGGCGGGGGGCTTCGTCCGAGCTCGCCTCTGTGTCTGTGCTGTGCCGGCTGTGGGGGATGACGTCCACGGCCTTTTTCCAGGACACCGAGCGGAGATCCAGGTTGGACCCCACCAACTTGACATGTTTCCAGCCTTGTTATCGGGGTAGGAAGGGGGGGGGAGAAGCAAGCAGGCGTAGGCAAGATGGATCAATGGCGCGGTGCAAGGTTCTTTGATAAGAAATGACTTGAGAAGGAAGCTACGATACACTAGATGTGTCAGATGCCGAACTAGCGGAGGTGGCGATTTTTCAGTTCTAACAGGGATAAGAAAGGGGTATCAAGCCAAAATCCTCTTGTGAGCGAGGCACAAAGTCAGCAGCCTCATCCTGAGAACAGTGTAACTGACTGAGAGCATAAAAAAAAGGTGCAGAAAGCAGGAGAGTGAAGGCAGATTTAATGAGGGTGGGCTGTGCGGTTTGTGATTGTAAACCACAACTACTGCAGATATCTGGAGATGCGTTGGAAGCAGATTTTGCTGCAGTCTGTCCTGCAGGAAAAAGGCCCGACAGATGGTAGTGATGAAGAACACAGAGCGGTGATAAAGACAAGGGACAGAGACAGAGAATTCCTGAGCTTACGCAACTCTTCCTTACTGTCACTCTTGTGAAAAGACAATTAATCTCAGCCTCTTCAGGCATTTCAGAGAGAAAAGCAGGAATATGAAAAAGAAACAGAGGAGAGGAGAGGTGGCTTTCTCATCCCCCCACGTTTTCACTGTGACCTGTTGGATGGTTACAGCCTCTGTGCCTTCACAGCACAGAACTGACCAACACTGAACGGTCTTGTCCACTCTCTTTTTGACACATACTGTACAAAACACTTTCTCCACGAGCGCAAAGCAAAATCCCTCGGAGCACTGTAGATATGAACTGGAATAATTAGATCCACATTGACAGTGATGGCTCACACTCCAACTGAATCCGTCAGACAGACAGAGGCCTGGCAGTCGCATGCATACAATATATACAGAGCCAAAAGAAGGGTCAGAATATTGCACTGAGCATAATGAGTTTATACTATCAGCTTGTGGTATTGGCAGTGTACCCACCATCCCCAGAGACGCTGGGCGTCTTGGAGCCTGCGGGAGATTTCAGCACCTCGCTGCTGTACATCAGATAGCTGTCGTACTCGTCTCCTGCCTCCGCATCCACAATAGGGATGTCTGGAATGATGGGGACTAGGGACAGAAATAGGAGAAATAAATCAGCATAGATTAAGTTAAATACAGAAAGAATGTGTGGTGAAAATAAGATAATGGAACTATGACCTATGGGTGATTCAAATCCTTACTACCCAGCAAGCATTTAATGGAAGGCGTCGTGCATTAACCCAAACAAGCAATATGATATTATGGCACAGTAAAAAATTATATTAAAACAGCTTTGCAAACTGTTTTGAACCGATATCACAAAGATATTTAGGTCCCGATTTCACAGAACGATTCAGGTAGCAGCTCTGCTCCGACGGCGGATGCTGTCTCAACTTTCATTTCGGCGCTATATTTACACAGGTTTTCAATGTTGGTGCAGGCTGTCGCATCGACATCTATTCAAATGTAAATGTTTGCTGGGTACTCAACAAATCCACTGGATGTTTGCCCCCGCACTTACTAGACAGAGGCCTGGCAGGCTGCGAGGCCAGGTTGATGGTGGCGTCTCTGAAGGGGCCCCAGCCCACGCTGTTCTTGGCCCGGACCTTGTACTGGTAGGTCTGGGCGCTCTGCAGGTTCTCGATCAGCAGCATTCGCTTCTTGGGGTTGTCGATCTTCACTTTCTTAGCTGCTCCCACGGGTTCTGTGCAGGGAGGAGAGACACCAAGGGGCCGAGTTTGGATGTAATGCAGATTACATGATGCTACAGAAGACCATAATAACTTGAAACTCGACACGGCTTCTGAAATTGATGATGCCTACAGGGTGATGATTAAGAGGCATGAGATGATGTGAAAGAAAACGATTTCAGCACACAGCTGCGTAACATTCATTCATATATAACTCAGTCACTTACTCATGTCATCATCAATGGGCGTGTAGATGACCTCATAGGCTGTGATGTTGCCATTGGTCTCCGCAGGCTCCGCCCAGCTGAGCTGAGTGACGGTTGGGCTGATGACGTTGAAGGCCAGGCGACCAGGCTCCCCAGGCACTGGAGGAGGACAGAAGACGGGGTTAAGTCAAACCTGTTTTCTCTATGGGATCATCAAGTGCATACACTTCTGACTCGGACTGCCTTGTGTGAACCACAGACATCTAAGTGAACTGAATCCACAATAATTACCGTCTTCCAGAGTCTGACAGGGGATGATGTCGCTGTCGTAGCCATCTCCCACAGCGTTGTAGGCACAGACGCGCATCTCATAATCACAATAGGGGTACAGGTTGGTCAGTTCAGCCTGAGGGGTCTTCACATCTACAACCTGGGCATCTTTCTCTGGGTCACCATAGATCCAGTACTTCACCTAGGAGGCACAAGCAGACAGAAGATATGTGAGCAAATACAAGGCCTATTTCAAAAAACAGGCACCAACTCAACTTGAAGCTTATATAAAAATGCCTGACCAACACTGATTTGATGTTTCCTGTCTGCAAACTCAGTGGGTAACACACATGAATAACCATTTCCCTCAGTCAACAAACCCTGTTTTGAGTTTACACAAACACACCTTGTACCCCATGGGGTTCCCAGAGGGTGGGTCCCAGTTGAGGCGGATGTTTCTGGGGCCGGTGGCGGTGGCCTTAGTGTTAGCTGGGGAGAAGAGATGACCCCCGGGGGAGGTGGCTTTCTGGTTGATGTAGCCCATACCCATCTGCTGCATCTGGGCCATCTCTGGAGACTTGGGACCTGCAGGAGGTGGTGGTGGTGGTGTTTGGGTGGGGTGGGGGTGGGGGTGCGAAGGAGGAATCAAGAAGATCAGGGGATTGAGAAAAAAACAGATACATCATTAGAAAATAAAATTGTGAGAAAAGTGGCCGTACGACATCAAGAAATATAGATGTGTAGTTGTATACCACCGCTGAGTGGAGAAATGATAAACCTATGTGCAGGACACTGTATTTGTGACTACTGCATATGCATAAATATGAATATTCAAAAACAATATGATGTGAAAATGACTTTTTCCCCTTGTTAGCTACTTTTCCATGTCATAATATATACCTATATTTGACAAAAATGCACAAAACCTTAATTTTCTCATATTTTTACATCAAAACCCCATTCATTTTCGACATATCTTCAGTGGCTGCTGCATCGCATTGCCAGTAGGTATACATCAAAATTCCAACCAATAATATCATCATCACCCTCTCTCCCATCAAATAAAACCTTTAACTTCACAACTCTAGACACGCCATTGGACGTTGTCTTTAAATCTAGGTTTCTGCTTTTATGACACATCATAGTCTCTCCATCCTCTCTTACCTCCATCGGTGACATTGACCAGGGTGGTCTTCCTCTCCCCGACCGTAGTGTTGCTACTTGGGTCAAACAGCTCCAGCTGGAAGGTCTCCGGCTGGATGGGTCCGGGGTGGGTCCGTGGGTCGATCACGATGTTCTTCTCTGACTCTCCGGGAGCGAACTTCAGAGGACCGGAGAGCTCGAAGCGCTGGGCCTTCTTGGTGCGCCACTTCACCGTGGCCGGGACGTCCTTGTTGCGAGTGCGGACCACTGGGATGGTGTAGGTGGGGTCGGACGTGGTGAAGTTCTGCGTGCCCTTCTTGAACATCATCACACTGGGCTCTGGAGAAAGAAAGACGATCCAGAGAAAGAGAGGGAACCTTAGAAATCATTGCTCTGGCTGGACGCATGGGTCTAAAACACACTGGTAAGCCCTCTTGCATCCTTTCACCTGGCTGGTCTGCGATGGTGACAGTAGTTCTGGGGTAGCGTCCCAGCTTGGCACCCTGCCGTGGGTTACTGAGGTCCATGACGAACTGCTTGACCTGCTTGTCCTCCAGGAGGCCATCTTTCTCCCCCAGCTCCAGCAGACGAACAGGCACTGTCTTCTGGGTCTCACCGGGACCGTAAGTGAGGTCTCCTTCCACAGTCACGTAGTCCTATAACACATCGAGCCAGATTAGGGTTGCTGCTGACCTGTATTTTACCAACTAGTCAAGGCAAACTAGCCTCTAAAGAATCATTCGCACCAAGCATATTTGGAGCGGTTTATTCAAATTCTGGAGCATTTACTCCTTTAGTTTGCTTCATTTGAGTATGTTAGAACAAAGCCATTTGAACTGTGGTGTGGTTCATTAGGAGTGAGAACTACAGAAAACGACTCTAAAACGCAAGGTTTTATGGGTATAAGGAGACAGATGCTTGGGCAGCCTCGCCTAACAAAATGAACCAAGGGCAAACCACAGTCTGGACTGATGCTCATATTCAGCTATTTCCTCATGTGTTCTTAACTGGTATGAACACCAGAGCAGGGCAAAGACCACAGACGAGCCCATCATGTTTAGTTAAAGTTACAGGGAGTCCATGTGGCTTTTGTTTACAAGACCTGCTTCTAATTGGGCATTGTAAACTGAAACAAACCAAAATTGCAACAAAGTACACTTTTCCATTATGGTTCGGACCAAAGAAAACAAACCGTAGGTGTGGTCGCACAAGTACACGTGTGTGAGGGAGTTAAAGTGCTGTGTTTATACATGTGGATTGTAGCTCACCTTCTTGTCCTTGGCTGTGAGGTCCCGTGTGCGGTAGGTGACCTGTGTGCGTCCATCCTCTATGATCTCTCTGGCGATGGGGATGTTGGCCACCCCGTCCTGCCTGCTGTAGGTGTAGGCCGGCTGGAGGAAGGAGAACACGTTCGTGGCTGGGGAGGAGGAAGGAGAGAATCCATGAGAGCCATCCATAGCAGATATCACACATATCACACATCTCCACATGAAAGCTGAGATTTCTCACCATGCTCTTTGATGATGGTGATGTTGACAAAGCGTTTTCCAATCTCAGCGATGCCCAGCGGCACGTCCACGGCCTCCACCTGCAGCTGCTTCTTGTCGTCGTCTTCGTCCTTGGCGAAGAGCGGCACGTGGACGTCCACCGACTCCACGCCTTCCTGGAACTCCACCGCCCCCGCAGCCTCTGCAGAGAGGGAGCAGACATATATCAAGACTACACACACACACACTAAGGATGGGTCAGAAAAGAAAGAAAGAGGGGAACTGACTATGTAGATCTCAAACAGCCGAGTGAGAGCTGTAGACCAGTCGCTGGAGAGCATCTACACCCACAAACATACAGCCACACACACACACACACACACCTCTGTCAGTGGCCACAGTGTAGTAGCCCGGCACCACTTTGAGGTCTTGGAAGTTTCCGGACTGGACATTTTTCTCAGTCAGCTTGACAATATCAGGGTAGCTGGATCGAGGAGCGGACAGGACGGTGTCCACGATGGTGTGCTCCTGCCTGGGGGGCAGAGAAGAGGAAGACCTGTAACTTTAGCGGACCAGAGAAGGACCATAAACGCCGCTGCTGTCTTGGTGTTGCATTAATCAGAATGTTACCTTTTGCCGGCATTTCTTTGCATTCTGCAAAAACAAAAACATGATTTTGGATGAGAGAAAGAATGGACATGTCATTCCTATTCTTGTGTTGATTAGTGAATGAGAATTCTGCAATAACTTCAATAAGATAAGATGAGAGAAGGTGAAACTTAAAATTATGCCTGTGGGCAAATTAGGCTGTTGCAGCTGCAAATAGAAATAGGATACAGCAAATCAATAGAATATAAATAATAATAGAGCAAATCAGGGTTATATAAATATTTGCAACCGACAATTAACCAATACTACAGCATGAACTGTTGGACTTAAAGTATTAAAGAAGTATGGATTACAGCATTAAAAGGGTGTGAAATAGAAGCAGTAGTAGCAGCAGAACGTACTGACATAAAATTAAAAAGAAACAAAAATATGAATACATATGCAATATATAACGAATGAATGTGAGAATATAAAGATCTGCATTATGTGAAAATTACAGCATGTGTACAGGATGTGCAAAAATGTGCTCATATCCACATGAGGAAGTCTATAGAGGGTCATACATATGTTCATACACATATGTAACTTGCATGTAACTCCTCACCTGAATGCGGTCTTCTGAACTTTCTGGGCTCCGGGAATCTGCTTGTACACCTCATTTAGCTGGATAGAAGAACACAAACACAATATTCAGTGATACTGTCATCAGTTTTGAAGTAGCAGAGCATTTAAAAACCGACCTACCACACCCTCTTCCACCCACCCACCCAACCACCATCACAGACACACTCACGTTATCGGACACTTCTTTGCGGAGTATTTCGGTGTCTCTGGATTCGGGGCGGGTCAGGTTTTCTGAGAACTGCCTGTTCAGACGGAGGGAGACGGGGAACTGGACTGGAATAAATGAACACAAGAAGCAAAGGAAACAGAGAGGTTAGAGTTCATCATTCAAAGTCCTCTAATAATTACTAATGGGAGAACTGGAATTCAAATATCTGTATCACTCACTGGTCTCTTTGGGGTTGGGCAGGATCTGAGCCTGGGGGTGATTGGGTCCTCGGTGCACGTTGTCGGTGACCTTCCAGCGAACCACGTCGGTGCCTTTGGGCGGGCCCGTCCTCACCATGGGCGTGTCCAGGTGGTCCGAGGTGAGCAGGGACTGGCGGAGCAGGTACTCGTCCTCCTTGAAGCCAACCATGCGTCCTAAAGACAATGAATCATGCAGTTAACACAGGGCTAGAAGGGCTAGAGCAGATTTTCTTCATTGCATGTGCTATATGGGCTTGGTGCAACAACATAATACTCTAGGAACAATAGTGCAAAAATAGGAATATATATGGATGTTCATATTGAGTGTAGCATGTCTTACCTCTCCCACAGCAAGGCAGCAGGGCAAGGCAGGCCTGTGACAAGAAAGACAGAAGTCATTACTTCCATCATGACATAAAAATATCAATCATTTGTATGTGTGTGTGTGTTAGTGATGGGACGATACTCGAAAAAGTCTGACTGTGCAGAATTATGTTTACTTCTGAGCCACAAATCTTTCTAGCGATGCAATTGGCTTGCTAGAATGTAAACAACAATTTAAAAATGTCATTACAAAGCGCAAATAATATAATTTGGATGGAGAGATTACTACAGCAGAATAAAATGATTCATTTTTCTGCCCCACAATACATATCGTCACATTTTTGTATTGCGATATATTGAATTTCGATATATCGTCCCATCCTGTGTGTGTGTGTGTGTGTGTGTGTGTGTGTGTACCTTGCAGCAGGCGCAGTATTTCCAGCAGCAGAGCAGCAGGAGACCCAGCAGCAACATGAGGAACATGATGAGCGGGATCAGCCACAGGAAGCCACCGGGGGGACAGTCTAAAGGGACAGACCACCAAAACACTACTGTCAGGACACTACATCACACCCCGACAACAACACACACACACCAGCTATTTCAAAGAATATATCAATTTTCATGAGAATATAGAAAATAAAACCCGTGTTGCCCCTCACCTTTCTTCTTGAGCACTTGAACCTCCAGTTCTTTGGCGGTTGGGTCCTCAGGATAGTCGACAGTGTAGTAGTATGTGCAGTCATCATCCTCGTCACGGAAACTGCATGAGTCAATCACCTTCTCCGCTGCAAAGACACACACAGAACAGACATTAACAAGTGTTTTTAGGCATTATGGCACAAGCGTTTATCGTATAAGTGTCATCAAAGCCCAAAGTAAGTCTAGGTTTGTCATCACCGCCTATTGTAAAGGAGGACAAGGTGTATGTGGAGCATCTAAGAGTCATGTTCCCCCTCCTGTCTGTGCTTACATTCTTTCAGTTCGTCCACCTCGACGATTTTGAAGGTGCACTCATCGCACTTTTCTTTCTCCTTCCTCTCTCCCGTCTTCCAGGCCTGACACTGGACACAGCTCCTCTTGGCCTCGCATATGCCTATCTGGGCCTGGAACGGACACACACACACACAAACACACACACACACACACCGATCAAGAGAGGGTCAATCAGGACCATGGAGGAACTCTAACCAAGCCTTATAAATATACAATTAGAGTTGTCATGCAAACACACAAATATAAATCATCTTTGGGTTTAGAATGTACACAGATACACACCCAGAGGCATCATCAAGGCATAAACACACATGCATACATACACACGCAGGCATACACACACCTGGAAATTGGCCTCGCAGGTGGCAGTGAGCCCCATACTGGAGTCCTGACACTCACAGCGGCCACACTCGCACCGACCTCGCCCGTTGCAGATGCCCTTGTGCAGATAAAGAGACACAGTCAGGCATCGATTGGAGACATAATGACATTTGAGACATAATGACTGAATCCGGTGCGACCTGCTCCACTCACCCCCTTGCTGTCCAGACAGGTCTGGTTGCTCTTGGGACACTCACAAGACAGGCCTTCCCAGCCCTCGGCACAGGAACACTGGCCCATGAGGCAGGAGCCGCGGTCTAATGAGATCAAATGAAGGGAATAAGATGAGATGAAGAAAGAAAGAAAGAAAGAAAAATGCTGCAAATAAGGGTTGTACAAACATAAGCGATGCAACCCCACAATTGCAGTTGAGTTGTTTGAGTGAATGAAAAAAAGCATGGATTGCAGCATTATGCGGGTGTGCAAAATAGTAGTAGTATCAGCAGAACATACTGAGACGAAGAAAAAAAATGAATAAAAAATATGAAAACAAAATATGAAATATGTACAGTAAGACATAAGTGAAAATTGTCAAAAATATCTATGTATATACTGTCACTTTCTGGTAAAAACCTTGAAACTCTAATTTGGGCATTTTCATGTTTTAACTTCAGTTGAAGGATCATATGTTCCTCCTTGGATTTAGAAAAACCTCTCAAAACCAATTGGATGAACTCATGGTGAAAAGTTGACATATTGGAGATATGAGTCTTCCACCCAAAAACAGCAACATGCAATATATGAGCAGATTATGAGAATATAAAGAAAAACAGCATGTGAAATTACAGCATGTATACAAGGACGTGCAAAAACGTGCTTGCATTCACAATACACACAGGTGGAGATGGTTAGGTCATGCACACACACACACACACACACACACTCTCAAACTCTGTCTCACCGTTGCAGAGAAAGCCTCCGAATCTCTGGCACTGGGTCCTGTCATACTGGCAGTAGGGCCCTTCGAACTGCTCGGGGTCGTAGCACACGCAGGCCCCGCACTGGCAGTCTCCGCGGCCCGAACACGGCTCCGTCATGCCGGGGCCCAGACACAGGCCCGAGTCCCTGTTCGACACGCTGGCCGAGCAGTTACAGAATGTGCTCAGCCTGCAGGAGAGACGCATGGAGACGGTATTCATTAGCCCCGGAGGCTTCAGTGCGGTCCGTCGCTATTTCGAAAATCGTAGTCTTAGAATCCAGATAAGAGGAATCGATAATCGTGGTCTCACCAGCCTTCGTAGCACTGACACTTTCCGCACACCAGGTCTCCGTTGCCGTTGCATCTGCTTGCTTTAGGAGTGGGGTTCTGGAGGACAGACATTAGAGAGAAGAGGGTGAATCCATCAGAAAGGAGTGTGCATGTGTGTGTGTGTGTGTGCATCCAAATGAAAAGTAGTCATCGAAAACTACCACTTCCAGCGCATGACACTTGATTGTCAGACTATTTCAACTGAACTCTTCTACTTGTGTGCTTGTGTGTGTGTGTGTGTGTGTGTGTGTGTGTGTGCGTGCGTGCGTCTACCTGCTCACAGGTGCAGGTGGGACACAGGACTTCAGCCTTAATGTTTAGGGCGGTGCTGAAGGTGGAAGGCTTGACTCTCATTGTCCCCTCTTTATCGTCACGCTCCATCTGACAGACAGGCTCCTCGTTCACCATCCGCTGGGCCTTGAACCGCACCTTGAACTTGCTCTGGAGGACACACACACACAAAATGTTCAAGCATGTGCGTGTGTGTGTGTGTGTGTGTGTGTGTGCGTGCTAATGTGACTGTGTGTATGAGTCTTTCTGTAGTCGTGAGTAGGGTTAGACCGATATTGGCGAGTCGGTGGAGGTTCCTCCCTGACTACAGCTACATAAAAACAGGCTGTAAAACCTGCAATGACATTTTATTGTCTTTGAACGTTTTATTTTATTCATTTAATTGTCCAACAATGTCTGTAAACTGATTGTACATTCAAAGGCCTAATGTATCCCAGAGTTTCCCTACCATTGAATAGGTGCAGTGGGCCACCCTGTCTTAAAAAGCTGCTAACACTAAAAGAATTTCATTAGTATGGGTTTCAATGGAGAGCTTTAGTCTCCCATGATGGTCTAAAGAGTTTTTTTCCCCCCTGATAAGATTTAAAATCTGGGGCAAACACTGAATCCTTGTCATTTTTGGCATAAAAGAGGTCAAATTTAAGGTTATTGAATATTGGCATATTGGCAGCTTCAGCTTTCAGAAACCCTACTCACGAGTCTTCTGAATTCGACGTGCGTGTTTGTGACTGTATAAACAGTCGTTCTGCATCTTACTATTTCTCCAGGCGTGATGTTGAAGGCTCCGTACTCCTTAACCTGACCGCTGCTGGACAGGAATTGAGCGTCGATGGCCTTGGGCCTGTCCTCCGCACGCATGCTCATCTTAGATCGGATATTCTGGAAAAGGACACATGGGGACGTCGGCCACGGAAGTCGCATTTTTCAGGGTTTGATCGCAGCAATCTGGCTGAATTCTCTCATCTCTCGGTCATGCAGCTGAATAAAGGTGGCATTTTACCTTGAAGGCACTCTCCATGACGTGCAGGATATTAGAAGAGTCTTCTTGCAGCAGACCGACCTCAGCAATGGGGAAATACCGATGGAGTTTCTAGGCCACGTAACAGAACAATAATACAACAGAATTAAAGTGGAGAATAACGCGGATCCAGGATCTAAACACTCAAGCGAACTTCTGACACCATGTTACAGTGGTAAAACCTCGAATAACTAAACCCCGCTGACCTCGTAGAACGTATAGGAGTGGTTGGTGATGGCAAAGATGGGGATGATGTTGTGCTTGCCCAGCAGGCGGACCAGCGTGGGCACGGAGGGGTAGTCCTGCTTGGTGTCCTCGGTGTATTTGCCCTTGGCGTCCAGGTGGCAGCGCTCGTCGTTGCGCGGCAGGATGCCCGACAGCACGTTGGCGCCGTCCGCCTCGTAGTGGAACGCCGACTCGGTGGAGAAGACCAGGAGGTGCGTGCTGTGGTTGCGCCAGCCGATCTTGTCCTGGGAGAGAAGAGCGGGGAAGAGGAAAAGGAAAGAGCGAGGAGGAGATACAGCGGTAAAGAAGAGGGAGAGAGAAAACTTTCAGTATTTATTTTAACCAACCCGGTTCTGGGATTTGAACCGGCAAGCCTGCTTCTGCCACCCAATTTAGAGGCAGAGCGAGGTTTACATTCAGTCGGGGATACACACACACACATACACACACCACTAAAGGTCCTACTAACCCCACACACTCCAGCCTGCAGTATGGCATCAAATCCCCCTTCGGGAGCGTCCAGGTTGCCGGAGATCCTCTCCTTCTGAAGCTCGCTGTTGAAGAAATCCAAATCGTTGGTCAGCCTGATGACATTTTGGAAGGAGAAGGGAGGGTCGCTGTTGGGCCACGGCTGGGCGAGCCTGAGAGAACGGGAGGAGGAGGAGGAGGAGGGACAAAAAGGGAAGAGAGGAAGAGAAAATGAATGGGAGCAACATGCTGGACGTCTGCGCTTCCAAACAATATTTTCGAGGCGTTTGCATCGGGTTTTCCTTCTTACTTCTCGGGTCTCATGTCAGTCTGGGGCTCGATCACTTTGTCCACGAACTTTCCGAAGCCAATGGTGTAGTCATCTGACAGCTTCTCCACCAACACAGCTACGGGGGAAACACATCCACCATCAGCGTCACAGCATCAATATGTAGGACTATAAGGAAAAAAAATCAATCCTCGACAGTCATCAGAACCTCGTCCCGCCTCTCACCCAGCTCCTTGCCCATCCGCTTGAGGTTGTCCAAATCGTCCTCCATGGAGTTGGAGAAGTCCATGAGGATGTAGAGGTCCAGGGGGCCCTTGGTCGGAGCGAACACCTCCATCTCGACCACCTTCTCCTCCCCCGGCAGGAAGGACATTCTCATCTGCTGCGGCGCCATCTGGGACTGCTGGAGGTTAATGTTGATCTGCCTCGCCTGAGACGCAGGGAGAGGAAGCGTGAGGGTGAGACGGAGGGGAAGGGTGTGGGAAAGGATGAGTGGAAGGGGTGTGAGAGAGGTAGGGAAGGACGGGAGCGTTAAGTCAAGTTAAGACTTGATACTTGATAGAAAACTAACAGACACTAAAATACACTCAAAAGCTTGGACACACCTTATTGGATGCACTATGTTTTCTAAAGGCTTCTGCTTAAATGCTTGAAATGAGTTTCTTAGACAAATATAAATAGTGAAGTTGATCCTATGTATGAATTTCTTTCCAAAGCCTTTGCCTTTTCATCAAGGCAAAGGGCGGCTACTTTAAAGAATCTAAAATATAAGATAGTTTTGATTTGTTTAACACTTTTTTGGTCACTGCATAATTCTATTTGTGTGATTTCATAGTTTTTGATGTCTTTACTCTTATTAAAACAGTAAAAAATAAAGAAAAATGCATGTGTCCAAACTTTTGACTGGTAGTGTAAGTGCGAAACTGTAAAGAATGGAAGGGTGAATGATAAATGCAAAACCATATAGGGTGGAATGATGGAAGGACTTACGCTCTCTATGTTCAAAGTGCTTTCAGATGTGATCACTGCGCCAGCACTGCAGCCATGGGCCAGTATATTCTCATACAGGTCACAGCGGGGGCCACTGAAGGTCTGGGGAGACAGGACATTTCATCAGCCACTTCTTCCTTCTTTCTCAACAAGACTTTGCAGGAAAAATACTTTACACAACAGTTTTGGGGGTAAAATCGCTTTTATTTCAGTCTGTAAGCGAGTTTTCTTGTTTTTTTTAATCCTATGTATGTATACTAGTTTGAAGAAAACTTTTGTGTAAAAGCCTTAATACCCTTAAGGACATTCTTGTCTCTGATTATGCAATAGGTCTGAGGTGCAACACACCCATTATCACAGTGAAGAACGCCCTCTTATTAAATAATAAGACGAGGACCTACAGCTGTAAGGGAAGCACACTGGAGAGGGTTTTATCACTATTGCTTATGTTTATTTTTGTTAAGCTATTACTATAATGCTTCTTGTGTGTGTGTGTGTGTGTGTGTGTGTGTGTGTGTGTGAGAGAGAGAGAGAGAGAGAGCGTAGCAGCTGCCACGCACATGTGGGTGTGTGTTTGGTTTATGTGATGAATACGCGGGTAACTATGGGAATGTGAGCCAAGCTGTTCAATATATATAATGATGAAGAATGTATGACCACCTGCATAATCATGTAATGGGAGTAATATGCAGATGAAATGCCTTACATTTTTTTGTGGTTTTATTTGGTATTGTGTGTGCTTGACACACTGCTTCACTGTTTATATATACATAAAAAAAAAGAACGCCCTCTTGGCTGTTATCCTATACTCAGCAACTCTCTATTTTAATATCATAATATATTTTACATAGATATGAGAACATATTTATGATTTTCAGTTCTTGACTTTGGAAGAAAATCCATTTCCTTGACTAAATGAATTCATAGTGAATTGGCCCCTACATTCACTATGTAATTCACAGATTAGTGCATATATACCACACTAGACTCTAAATACATAACACAGGTATGCAGCATGTTCCAAATGGCAGCATTTCCACCACGGCCCTCATCTTGGTATTTAAAGATCTGAAGCGAGTTCTTCCATTTTCTATTTTCTGGCTGTGTCCTGCTCTCACCTCATCAGGGCAGTAGGCGCAGCCTTTCCCGGACTGGAGGCACGCTGAGCAGGTGCCGGCCCTGGCTGCCAGGCAGTGGTTGGCTGCCGGGGGGAAGGGAGGGGAGATGGGAGGGCAGAGCGTCAGCAAGAGTCAGAGTCACAGAGGCAGGAGAGCGAGAATCAAACCCATGATACATAGCTGGAATACCTGTGGTAGCACCGAACATCTTATTCTCACTCCCCTGATTTGTCATTTACAGTTAAGTCTGGTCTGATCTTACCCTAAACTACATGTCTGGTTCCTAATAACAATGACTCACTCTCAACATTTCTTTAAGGTGTAAACAAGCCTGCTGAGCTTGGAGAGAAGACTGTAAAACTAAAAAGTATATTAACAAATTGCCAAATCTCTCTCTACCTATTGCATGCACCGGAAAACATCAAATGAATGAACTGTAATGAGAAAAGGTTAGTGATGATTCCTTCTCACCATTGTCAGCATAACAGCTGGTCAGTAGGACGGCTAGAAGCCCGAGCCCCACTGAGAGATGTAATGTCCATCTCCCCATCGCCTTCCTGCAAGAGAAACACACACACACACACACAAATACATACTTACATTATCAAGTAGCAATTGCCAGAAAAGAAAGTTTAAAGCATAAGTTCAAATCTACTTCTGCACTGTTGCAGAGAGAGAGAGACAGAGCAAGAGAGAGAGAGAGAGAGAGAGAGAGAGAGAGAGAGGGAGGGAGGGGAAGGGGGAGAGAGAGAGACTATTATTCCCCAGTGACCTCAAACCCAGCGTGTCTCCTCAGACTAAGGTGTAACATGAACCACCTGTACTTTCCCTTGGTCAAAGGCCCAGAGAAAGTGAACAGAAACAGTCACTCCCCTTTCCTTCATCTCATTCTGCGACCAGAACTAAGAGTATTTTCATAATTAGAGTGAACTGCTGCGTTTAAAACATCAGAAAATCAAGGAATTTGCTGCTTTGAAAGTTATCACCCACGCAAAAAATAATTGGATCCCATTCTCAAGGTATGTGATAACAGAAGCATCCTCTTTCTACCTGCAAGTAGCCTCATAAAGTCCTATAATATCCTCCACATGGCAACTAAAGAGCTATACTATCTCCCATACTCCCATAGTGAATCTTCAGAGAGAGCTATTCCCCTCCATTTCACAGACAGACAGAGAGAGAGATATACTGTAAAGCAGTGATTCTCAACCCTTTTTCATATCAAGGACCCCTAATTTAGTCCACATTAGAACCACGGACCTCCATTTGATGAGATTTTTTCTCTCTGACCCAAATCTGAGAATATTTTTATTGCTAGATATTATTTTGTCCAGAATTCCATGACTATCTGTATTGTAGGTAGAGAGATAACAGTGAAACTATGATCAAAACAGTCATTCCCCTACATTCTCTAATTGTGTTAACTTCTTATAAATGAAATAATGCTGAAGTTTAACAATTCATCAGTTTGCTGGGGACCCCCTGGAACCCCCTCAGGGACCCCTGGTGGTCCCTGGACCCCACGTTGAGAACCACTGCTGTAAAGAGCCTGTTGAGGCATGATAACATGACATGGGTGAAGCGGGACAGGAAGAGAGATATACAGGGTGGGAACTGGAAATATTTTGGGTGTAGAGTCTTTACTTTATGCTGGAATTTTGGATGAAGAACAGTCTGATTGACATCCAACGGGAAGCCGCAGACAAACTATCTCCACCAAACACACAGGAGGCCTGGGAGTGAACAAAGGCCACTACAGTATGCGGCATGAAATGTCTCAGTAATTGTCTCTGTGGGCAGATAATGGAATATGCGCCATCATGTGGAAAATGTGGCGTTTTGTGCTCTGAAGACCTATAACTCCGAGATGGAATTTCTCCTTGAGGCGAGAGAGTGACCTCCCCTTCAAAGCACCAAAAACACATGGGAACGGCAACGTAGCACCTCGCCGTGAACTTGAGCAGGTGTGTTTGCGTGTGTGTGTGTATGTGTGTGTTCATACCATAAGCTGTCACATAAATCACTGGCCAGGTTGGGTCAGTGAAGAAAACAACAGCTCAGACTCGCTCCGTATCTTCCTAACTTGACCTTAAGTGGCGGAATGTGAGCCGAGTTGAGAAAAGACCAGATCCAAGAGCAGATCCAAGAGCAGATCCAAGAGCGGATCCAAGGCGTGGAGGCTTCGACTACACTGACATTAAACTGGGAGGGACGGAACTGTAACGCGGCACAGGGCAAAAAATAGAATTGAGTGATTCATGCTGCTTTTACTCTGGATGGATCTGAGGCGGAGGACGACAAAGTTCAAAAGAGCTGTTTCTCTGTGGATAACAACAAGCCGAGTCTGCCAGGTGAACATACCACGACTGGGCGTGGGGCTGACCCTGCGGTGACATCATCAGGTTAGGGGGGGATCAGTAAGAGGTTTAGGGCCATGCTCATAGTCCTGCCTTTGACAGCAATGTAAATCACAGCGGTGCAACACACCTGGATCATCCCAGCGTTTAAATCAATCAAGCCCTTCCTCCTCCAACACCGACATAAAGGTCTATGGGTTCAACATTATGTCCAGGTAGCAAATGGTGCTTGTATAAACATGGGGGGAATTCTCTCTCTCATTGTGAATACTCTTTCCGATCTAGTTTCTTTCACCTTACATTCTTTTCTTTGCTTTGATGTGGGTAATCATGCAGAAACAAAAAAGAGAAAATGAACATCAAGTTACAACCAAAGCTGTCCAAAACTCCATTTTCAGCCTCGCATGCAACTCTAAACCACAAGGTGAGGTGTAATGTTAGACAACACGCACCTTAAAGCCTCTCAACTCGCTCTCTGAGGCCATACACACTCAAACCAGCACTATGTTAAGCACATTTTGCAGCCCACAACAAACACGCCAACGTCCCAGGCTGAGAAGAACAGGTTTAAGGCGGGAGGGCAGCGAAAACAATGGAGCAATTAAGAGATTTATGGCTAGGTGCAAAGAGATTATTACTGATCAAACAAACCTCTTGCTGCTTTCTTGCCCAATCCAAGTCCAAAAGTCCAACAAGGAAATAAGGAAACCACTTAATCCTTCCCTCTCTCTTTTTTGCACCACGGGTCTCTGAAAAGTTTGTATCCACCTGCGTCGAGAAATGAGAGCCACTTCTTCCAAGTCCGTCCTCGAGTCCAAGTTCCAAGTTCCCAAGGCAGAAGGAAGAGACGCACTGCTGGTTTTTCTGTCTCTCTTTTTCTATCTTTATGTCTTCCTTCCCCTTACAGTCCAGTCCGGTCAAATATTGACTTATTTCCCCTTGAACTCAGCCGAGCTGTGTGTGTGTCTGCGTCCTTGTGTGCGTGTCCGCCTGCAAGTGTTTTTAAGTGTGTGCGGGAGGGAGATATGAGAGCGGGAGGGAGATATGAGAGCGAGTGAGAGTCAGCAAGCGAGTGAATGTGATTGTGTGAGCTGTGACTTGATCCCTCCTTTAGCTTCCACACACACACACACACACACACACACACTCTCCCTTCCCTACCCAGGTGAGTTAGCCGTGACGAAGAGGGTTAACTCCCTTCCTGTACCTCTATCTCTTCCCCACCCTGTAAAAAAGTTAAAAAGCTCCACACCTCTGTGTGTCAGGGCCCCCCCCCCTCCCTGCTGCATTCCATCCCCGGCAGGAGTTCACCTGTGTGGGCTTGAGGCTGGCGAGCCAGGCCCCTCCCTCCATGGCCCTCTACCAACAAACCCAATGGGAGTGGCACACAGAGCAGAACACTGCCTGCAGGCTATGGGAAACGCTTTGTGATTTTAGTGTTTACACAAATGCGTGCTCATACGTATGGGGAAATTTTCGACTTGTCAAACATTGGATATTGCCACATCTCTTGTAGAGCATTACTGGTGGCACAGACGCTTCCCTAAGCTCTGCTTGCAGCTGTAGAAGAAGAGGTGTATCAGTAGGCAGGGAATGTGCATTCCTGGGCAGAGGGACCACAAAGCAGCAGACCCAGGCAACATGGCACGGTGCCCTCTGCCTGGCACTCACCTCTAATGCACAGCGGGTCTGCTTGTGTTTGTGTGTGCATTTACAAAGGCACTCACAACGCTCTGTAGACGTGTTACCAAGGGGCAGCAGAGTGGCCCAGCGATTAGAGAGAGAGAAACCAAAAGTCCACAGGTTTGATTCCTTCAATGGCCGTCCCGTCAGTGCAATGAGTCAGGTTCCAAGAAACATGTGCATACATTTCTATTACATACTACTTATACTGTACTTATTTACTGCTTTCTTTAATATACTAGTCCTAAAAGAAACCTATTTTCTAAACCTTAATTTCTACTGTATTTCTTTTATATACACTACCAGTCAAGTTCGGACACACCTGATTGAATGTACTATGTTTTTCATTATCTTAAAGCCATTTTGATCTGAAGGCTTATGCTTAAATGCTTGAACTTAGTTTCTTTTCTTTTTTTTTTATTGATGTTTTTGCATAAATCTTAGAATATAGTACAGTCCTTTCATGGTATAAACCATCACCACCATACATATTTACATTACTTTTCTCAAAGAAAACAACATAAAAAACAAACCAAAACAAAACATTCATGCTGCAAGTAAAAACAAAAATTGAACTTAGTTTCTTAGACAAATATAAATAGTGAAGTTGATGCCTATGTATGAATTTCTTTCCAAAGCCTTTTGCCTTTCCATCAAGGCAAGACTGAGAGACAAATGTTTGGTGTGTCCAAACATTTGACTGGTATTGTGCTATCATGTACAGTGTGCCTCAGAAAATATTCAGCAGATTTCCAGACAGGGCCGGTGTGACTATTAGTCTGTACATGCCCCATCATGTTCACTTCACTGGAAAGATACCTTCCTCTCGGCCCGGGCAGACCGCAAGCCAGGTGTTAGATGCTGGTCTCAGTCACTGTCACACACCTTACAATGGAACCCGATTACACTAATAATGCTGTAGTCAGGCTCTGTGCACGTGCGGTACAGCCGTGCACGCTCCCACGCACAGACCCAGACATTGGAGCTCAAGCCTGGAATAGGAGTTAACGTGACTCAGAGGTGAGAGGAGCCCTTTTCCTCTCCACTGTACATATCACACTGGGCAATCTGAATGGGGACATACCCAGACATGCTCCTAGCAACCGAATCTGGCTTGACACAATGGTTTAATTCTCTCAAGGGGAATAAAATTGTTGCAAAAACAACTCCCCCCCCCACACACACACACACCCCACACCCCCCTCTCCCTCCTCCCTTCTTGGCTGACACTTTGGCAGTGATGCCAGTCCAAACAGCCCTTTCCCATTCTGAAGGAGGGGCTGGAAGGGTGTGGCCCACCTATCATTTTTCTCACTTGTGCACAGGGTACCAGAGTGCAAGAAAAGCACTTTCACTGTTGAGTTTGAGGTTTCAGTCAGCGCTAGTAACATTTTTTTGTGTCTAATAGGTAACACGAGAAGCCTCGCAAACAGTTGTAGGGGTTTGGTTTGTGCCAGATGGTGGAAATGAGAATTACTCATCCTGTAAATCATAATCCTATAACATGTATCCTATAGAGCAGGGGATCCCACACTTTTTCATGTCAAGGACCCCACAATAGATATGCATTAGACCACAGACCATCATTTGATTGTCCTCCAATGAGATTTTGTCCCATCTGAGAAGATTTTTGTTGTTGGTTATGATTTTATACTTACAAAATTGAGTCTATACTATAGGTGGGGAGGTAACAGTGGGCTGATACATTCTCCCATTGTATAGTGAGTGTAATAATAGTGAAAGTATACTATTGATCATTTTACTGATGGATCACCTGGAACCCTCCTCAAAGAGGAGGGTTCCAGGTACTACCCCCCCCCAGCACCCACCCCCCACAACACACACCACATACACACACATACTATAGAACTACATTTTACACTTAAATAATAATCCTAGCAGCCCCTGTCACTTTGCTCTCATCAGCTAGCTGTCCTAGTCAAACTTTTTCACCATGCAAACTATATGGTAATCAAGACTACTTACTATGAACCAGATGGTCGCGTGGGTCAACCGGATTCATCAGCGACTCAAATGACAGAGCTGCACTTTCCAAACGGGCTACTAGTACAAACAAACAATAAAATAAAAAAAAACAGTTGAAAAGCAGAAGTTTTCGGTGTGAGTGGGCAATGCCCGACACAGATCCCTCCACTTCCAGCTCCCCTGTGCGCACTTCAGCCAGTCCAGTGTGTGCCAAACTCCTCGCCTATTTACATGACAAAAGCTGCGCTCTTGGATCAGTGCGTTCATTCACTGCTTATAATGGCGTCCCTCTCTTTTTTTTTTGTCACCAATAAATCTGCTTCTGAGATGTAGGCTAGAAGTGCACGGGGCACCGCCGAGAGGTTCAGTGTAAAAAGTGAAACTCTTGACGTGGGAATTCACAGAGAGATTTACGTATAAAAATGGGAGACCATCCCCTATGAAAAAGAGGTACGGTAACCCTATGATAAATGTTAAAACGATACAAATATCACAGCAAAACTATTATCTACTTATAACAATATTAGGCCTACAGGAATATCATAGTGATGCCAAAAAAAAAAGAAGAAGAAAGATGTCATACATGTACAGACACACTATAAGTGCATATAGACACAATAATACCATAAGGGATAAAAAATACCATAATGTGTGATATGGTCACTATAAACTTACTATCGTGTAGTGACTACAGATATGGAATATTATAGTGACACATATAGAGGATGAAGTGCAATAAAATCACAATAAACTCACTAGTGAATAGGCTACTACAGACACATTATAAATATCTATATGAATATAAGCGATTTTTCCTCTTTAGAATATCCTTATTTGAACCATATGAATACTTGTCATTTCCATTGCCTAAACACCTATGGGTGAGTCAAATCTGTGTGATGACAGCGGATGGGGTGCAGGGTTTGTTGAGGGAAAAGTTTCAGCCTGTTCAGCACAAGTTGAACATTAGGTGTGTCTCCTGGCTCACGTGTAACTTTTTCCTTGGTGTTCAAAACACCCAGAAGCCATCCAGTGCAATATTCTCTACATCTGTACATGTTTCTCTTTTTATATATGTTTCTATTACTGACTTTCATAGCTTCCTATCAGTGCAACCAGTCAGGCTCTAACGGAGACCATGTGCATATCGTATTGAAAAGACACCAATTTCCTACATTTCTATTTTAATTTTTATTTACTGCTTTTTTTTTTACATGATGACTGAAATGAATCTACACAGACATACTACTTTTGTGTTGTGTTATGTTTAATATGACATTGGTCAAGTGAGCAAACTCACTTGACCAATAAAACTGATTCTGATTCAGTTCAGGTTGTGCCAGGTAAGTTATCAATCACAGGAAATAACATTAAATTGACTGTGCAGTTGTAACTTTCTGGCAGGCATTGCATTGTCCAAACTGGGTAAAACAAAGCATTGTGCAAGTAAAGCTCTGAAGTTTAATATTCTCCTAGTCTGATGGGAGCTGCTGGTATTTCCCATCTGAATGGGCATGGTGGAATGGCAGTTTCATAACGTGTCAGCCAGATGTGTTTCAGAGGGCCTGACGTGCTTGTCAGCGCAGTATTTGCATTCCGAGCTCTGCAAATACTTACATGTTGAAACACAAAGAGAAGAACATGGAAAACTGCTCACCTGGCAAATACATGGCTGCTGTAATGACCGAATGTGGATGTGATTAGACTGAATGTCAAAGAGATACATTCTGTATTCCAGGCATGAGAGAAAACCTCATACTCAGCTCATACATTAAAAAAACAAAACAAAAAACAAACAAACAGGACTATAGAAAAGAGTTTAATACATTTCTGTTTATTTTGAAAGACTAGATACTTACTCAAGTATGATGTCAAATTCCCCTCTGTCAAGACT